>NC_054842.1:15062907-15365989 GCF_018345385.1 Vulpes lagopus
ATTATAAGTCATAGGGATAAAGTGTGGAGATATATTAATTCAATGCACATTTTTTTGAGGTTCCTACTCTATGGAGGGATATTAATTGAATGCACATTTTTTTGAGGTTCCTACTCTATGAGAGGCATTGTATGACCTAAACTGTTAAAGAAAATGAGGCACAACTTTTGTCTCATCAGGCAGGAACCTCTGCCTCCAAGGACTTCACTGTCTTTCATGTTGGTGGGTAACAAACTTATACCAATAAAACCCCCAGACATTTATTAAAACTAGCTCAGATTTATTTTCACAGCTATAGATATTCTTGGAAGAGCCAGATGTTTTATATCATTTATATTAATAAACAAAATTTAAAGATGGTGCCCTAGCGGTACAAGCTTTCTATGAACAACTCATTGGTGGGTCATCCCCTTATTTCTGTATCTTTTATTCCTAGGTTCCCATGGAAAGGAAATCTCAATTTAAATGAAGTGAGAAGTTAAATGAAGTGAGAAGAATCACATGGGTAGAATTCAAAGATAACAATTATTCGGAGATGGTCAGAGCCATCAAACAATTAGTATGGTCAGAAAACTTTGGGGTGTGAAGCATCCATTTCTGATCCCCATTTCCCTGTAGTGTTGGAATTTTGTGTGTTTGTTGTTTGTGTTAACAGCTTGGCTCTGTCATTATCTTTTGGTCACATTAGGAATGTCTGCCTGTGGGCAGCTCTGATGGCCCAGCAGTTTGGTGCTGCCTTCAGCCCAGGGTATGATCCTAGAGACCTGGGATCAAGTTCCACATCAGGCTCCCTGCATGGAGCCTGCTTCTCCCTCTGCCTGTGTCTCTGCCTCTCTCTCTGTCTCTCTGTCTCTGTGTCTCTCATGAATAAATAAATAAAATCTTAAAAAAAAAAAAGGAATGTCTGCTTGTTTTTCACTGTCAATTTTTTTTATCACAAGAATCAGATATCGTCCATGGTGTATATTTGAAATGAGCTGGTTAATACATATAAGGCATTGACTGTTTTCCTAGAAAAAAAAAAAATATTTATTTATTATCAGTTAATTTTCACATTCCCTTCTTTCCAGAGCTTAGAAATAGGTTATATAAATTGGCACTTTCATTGAAAACACTAGGAGATGTCAACATGTGTAACAGGCTCCTTCAATGCTTTCAATTCTAAAAGTGTCATGACTGCATAAATTTTCATATAGATATACATATAGATATACATATATATATGACTAATTATGACCACATCTATCACATTTTTTTCTTCAGTTTGAAAATATGTGCATTGTGGGTGCACAGTAGCTATGGTACAGCCCCTATGGTAAGAAGTAGGGGCTGAAATTTTGATAAGGTGGGTCTGGGGGGGGGTCCAAACCTATGAGCTTATTCAACCACCTCTCTGAGTTATAAGCATTGTACTACTCACTCATTTAACTACTACTACTACATTGTACTACTACTCATTTAACAGTAGCAGTACATTGCACTACTACTCATTCAACCACCTCTCTGAGTTATAAGCATTGTACTACTCACTCATTTAACTACTACTACTACATTGTACTACTACTCATTTAACAGGGCAGATACAAGGAGAACAAAGGAAAAGTGGAATCCAACCCTGCATCTTCAAAGCCCAGTGGCAGACCATTGGCAGCAGTAAGCAAAAATCTTAACTCAGCCATAAAATTCCACTAAAATAAAGGTAGGTTTACTTTAAAGGAGGAGAGAAATATCTAGAAGATGATCAACAAAAATTAAAGGATTCAAAATCTGAATAATATAGAATTTTGAACCATGACATACATTAAGCAGGATAATAAATTGCTAAGTGGAAAATTAAGGGAAAATATAGATGGTATTAAGGGAAACCAGGTAGTGAACTAAATTAACTAATCTAGCAGAAATCCCAAGACACTGCTTTGAAAAAGAGATGCAACAAGCTTTACCAGAAACAAAAGCCAAAAAAGGCTAGACAACTTAAAAGCAAATTAGTGTCTTCCATTTAAATTTCAACTTTTTTCTCCAGCAGAGTAAAGAAATAATAATGCCAGAACAATCACAGCAGACAGCAGCTCAAAGAGATCATGTTAAAAACAAACAAATGAAAACTAAATAAATCAAAATATCAAAAAGTCTCATTGATATTGAAGCATATCAACCTTATAACATTGGCCCTGAAGACCACATTCCTGGGCCATAGCAATTCATAGACTTAATTAACCCATGAAAAAGTTTCTGTCTAAAAATTTATGAAAATGGAAAGGTTCAAGAACTAAAATGTAAATAAGGGACAAAAATTATTAAAAAAAATTATTCTGTAATAGTTTCTATCCATAGGCAGTAGAGTGTTGTGGCTAAGAGCTCAATAAACAGACAACTCAGATTTGAATCATAGGCACACTAACCTCAGACACAAAGCATAGCACAGGTTACAAAATATGACATGAATGAAATTTTGGATGAATTCTTTTGTTCCTTAAACATCTGGTTCAACATTTTGTCTTGGATCATCATCACTTATGGAAGCTTTTCAGATATTTTGTATCATAAAGAGGTCTTTCTCATCATCTGCCATGAATCAAATTACTACATATATAAATAAACAACTGATAACCCAAGACTTAGGTAAGAATATAACTATAAAGTTTAGCTCCTTTATATCCAAAGTATGTTCCATGGACCAGCAAATATAATCTGGAAACGTTAGGAAATGCAGAATTTCTGGTCCCTGAGAGACTTAAAGCACTAGAATCTTCACATTAACATGATACTCAGGAGACTGCTATGCCCATAACATTTAAGCATTGTTTTAAAACATTTTTCTTTGTAAGAAGATGCCTGTCTTCTTTGTGGCTTATCAAATGCTTTCAATTTGCCACGAATTGTCATAAACTCTTCACAATCATCTTCTTGATACTCATGACATCATTAGTTCTATTTATGTTATTGTCTTCTTTTTTCAGAAGAGGAAATGGAGTTTCAGAATTAACTTGCTGAGAATCAGACAAGAGTTGGTGTGCCTAGGATTCAAGTCTGGACAGTCTGTTTATAGAGCTCTTAGTCATTACCCCCTACTGCATTGAGATAGATAATTATTATAGGATATTTATTGTCACTTATTTACATTTTAGTATCTTGAAGCTTTCCATTTTCATGGGTTTAGAATAGAAGCTCCATCAAAGCTTAATTAAGCCTATGTTTTTCGTAGATTGCCAATCCTCATGACAAGCACAAGCTTGGGTGGATATGTATGAATCTCTTCCATTATCATTTATCAACCATTACAGTCACACCTTATAAAATGTTGTGCTAAAAAAGGAAGATCATTTGTATTGTTTTGTGTGCACTGATTAGTATTGACTGCCTACACTAATCAAAGTCACTTTATAATTTCACAATACTTAATCATTTTATTTTTATATTACACATAACTCCAAAGGGAACGCTGCCCCCCTGACAGTTTCAGAATAAAAAAAAAAAAACTGAAAATAAGCATATTTTTGAATTTCTACCCAGGAATAAAAAATATCTACCAGGAACCATAGCTAAGGAAATCAGAGACTAACAGGCCATGTTAGTCACTGTCAGTTCTTACAGACAATTAAGGTACTCAAACTTAAAAACTCTCAACACTCAATGGAGAAGAAATCTCCCTTCAAAGCAGTAACATGGAGAATTATGTATTTAGTATATGGAAGGAATAGAAAAGTTAAAGCAAAACAAAACAAAAACTTTAAAATAGTGTACAAAATGTTTACCAGAGAACCAAGAAGCTAGCATGCTACTACAGAGATGCAATGGAGTAAAGGTAATAGGAAAGTCTATCTCCAGTGTTTTATGTTAAAGAAATCAATCATATATCTAGGATATGATAAAATCAAACGACAAATGTATGAAACACGTCAGGCTTGGCAGTAACTACTGGCTAAGCACATTGACTTTCTCTTCCTGGAGCAGACCTGACTATACTTCTCAGCCTCTCTTGTGTGGCAGTGTGAGTTCTAACCAAGGGCATGGGAGCTAAAATGGTGTGTGTTACTTCCACACTCAGCTCATAGTGATCTTCCATATGCCATTCACTGCATTCTTAGCCCATTTTCTGGCTAATGGGGAGGCCCAGAGCATGAGGAAGCCAACTCATGGAAGAGGCCCGAATTATTATGTAAAATGCCACTCAAAAACAAAGAGTATCTGAGAAAGAAATGCACTGTTATTGGGTTGAGATAAAAATATACCAAGTATATGTCAGTAGCTAGCCTACCCTAACATACTATGGAGGATGAGAGTCTAGTGGTACAAAGACAATTTGTTTAGAGCATAAGAATGGGTTGTGAGCCAGGTCCTTATCTAGACAGTTAACATGTTATTTCCCATCCACAATTCCTCACTCTTCTCCAACAGATAAAATTTCACAAACCCACATTGTGAGGGTTTTGTTCTCTTCCAGATTACATTGCATACAGAGTCTATAGTTTCATGCAGACAAACTCTCAGCATTCCCGACACCCCTTCACAGTTCACCACAGGAGACAGTCATGAAGAAATACTTTCAGCTTCTCCATCCCTGGTTCCCTCTTTATAACTCCCTGCAGACGGGGAGCTAAATGGTCCAGCTCTCTTTCCACGAAAGCTCACATGATTCAAGTGCTATTAGTATTCATAAGCCATCATTCTTCCACCCAGCAAGAAACACTTAACCAAATGACCTCATTAATCTTCACATGCACCATGATCCTTGATCTTTTGGAGGCAGAAAAACAAATGCTCTTATCCCTATTTCACAGATGAAGACACTGAGGAGAAAGAGTATGACAGAAAGGCTACAAAATAGAACAAAAGGGCTGCAGTTTAATTGGCACCTGAAGAAAAGTATATGGATCTAGAGGCAGCACCCTAATCTTCTGAGGCTACAAGGTCCATGAAGCCATGTTTTGGCAAGTATTGCCTTAAAAAATAGTTGTTAATTTTATATATATCACACACATATGTATTTGCACACACACACGCACACACACACACCCCAATCTGTGTATTTTGGCTTCTCTTGGAACATCAAAAGATTTGCTCACATGTAGTCTATGTTCCCACATCTCAGGACAACCTACAGCTGTACATAAGTAATGGTGTTCCCCTATCATCCAGGATACACTCTCTAATTTGTTAGTGTCCACATGACAGCCTTGTGACCAATAATCATTGGCAACCCTGAAGGCATGTGAGCTTATGGCTCTATATTTACTATATGTCACTAAAGAATTAGAAATCTGGACTCTTCCATCACCAAGTTCCTCCCTTACTACATCCCAGCTTTGTCTGTTATTTATTTATTTATTTATTTATTTATTTATTTATTTATTTATTTATTTATTTCACACACACACACACACACACACACACACACACACAGAGGCAGACACATAAGCAGAGGGAGAAGCAGGTTCCCTGCAGGGAGCCCAATGCAGGACTCAATCCCAGGACTGAAGGATCATGCCCTGAGCCAGAGGCAGACGCTCAACCACTGTGCCACGCAGCTGCCCCTCGGTTTTGTCACCTAAAAAATGTTTTTAAAACAAACAGAATTGGGATTATACACAGTGCCTTTTCTGTCAATCTTTCTATCCTTTCTTTTCTACATTGTGTCTACAACGGCAGCTGTTCAAAGGGGGGTGGGGCAGAAGTACCAGCTAAGTCGCACTTGGAGATCCACTGCCAATCTCCCTTCTTGCAGAGATGCAATGGGGGAGGAAGGCCACTCAAGAGGGATACAAAACATTATATCCTTATGAATTCTTGAGTGGAGAACGGTAAATACATGCTGAATGAGTGAATTATAACAAGGTTTATGAAGACACCGAAAATGCAGCTTTACAAAGCAGATCTTGAAGCAGATCTTCCCAAGCATGGTCCTATGGTCAAGAATCTTGACTGGTGGCAAAGTCATGAAAAGTAGAACCGTGACCAAAGTAGAGATATGTTATGGTGTTTGCTATTGATGATTTAAGAAGTAGCTGCAAGGCTTACAGGTGAAAAAGCATCCCCCCAACTGATATGAGCCAGTAACACAATGTAAGTGTTATTAGCATGAGGGATGATTATGTTAATTAAGGTTTGTACACAAAGACTCTTACTACCTAGAAACCCATAAATACATATCCTCCTCCCGGTCTATGGCTTTATTTATTTATGAGAGACACAGAGAGAGAGAGAGAGGCAGAGACACAGGCAGAGGGAGAAGCAGGCTCCATGCAAGGAACCTGATGGGGGACTCGATCCCAGGACCACAGGATCACACCCTGAGCCGAAGGCAGGTGCTCAACTGTTGAGCCACCCAGGCATCCCAATCCTTTAGATTTTAAACAGAACGGTTCATCTTTGATGATGAGGAGGAGCAGGATAAAGAAGGAGAAGTCATAGATGTTGTAACTTAATATTTTCCAGGTTTTACATTAAAATTGACTATTCAATACCTGTAGCCCTCAAAATAACCATGCAATGTACATGTACTTATCCCAATTCTTCAGACAGACGAGGACATGCCACTCAAAAATTTTAAGTAGCTTATCTGAGATCTCACAGGTAATGAGGAACAATCCCGTAATCAAACACTAGGTTTGTATGGACCTTAAACTTTGCCATAATGCCATTATCACAAAGATTTCTAAGCAAACATTAACAAGTATAGTAATTCTTTATGAGGACTTCTCTTTTTATTTTTCCAAATATTAAATCTTTTCCAAGCAGTATCTCCAAATATTTGATATCTTCTTAATCCACTCCTTCATCTGGAATTTGACTTTAGAAGTTGATTTCTGGTCCGTGTGTCCACCGACATAAATCCTGCTCCTATCCATTTCCTTGCATCTACAGATTCTCTCTTTTAGCTTTCATGTATGTTCAGTCCAAAGAGAATAAAACAGGCTCTGAAATTTAGAGGCCAGCCTCTAGGAGCAGAAAATTAATACTATGACGTCTACATTTCCTTAGAGTTCACAAATTCACAAGAAAGCATGTGGTTTGGTAAAGAGATTCCCTCGGAACCTCTGAGATTTAGAGGGCTTCTGTCTTAAAGCAGATCTGAAAAATATTTTCAGAATTCCAAATATTGTGTCTAACACGATGAACCACTTTTTTCTTGTTTTTAATGAGTTGATCTAGACATCTTTCAAAAGAACTTTCTTTGGGAAATCTTTATTTTTGTCTCTTATTCTATGTATACGAGCAATAAAATTCTGCCACAGCCTCTAAATTAACTCTTCTTCGGACACATATCGGGCATATAATTGTAAGGTCACTGGTAGGGGATCCTACAACCACTGACTTGTGATTTAATATTAAATGTCTGAAGGTAGGCATAGAAATTTAAAATTTTGTTGGTTTGCTTATCTAATCTTCAGTGCTTATCTGGGTTCCATACATTTTGATGAGCACCCTGGTGATATCTTAAATAACTGTCATTTATATGGGTTTTTGTTTCTCTCTCTTTACTTCATCTCCCAACTCCCTACAAGAATATGAGGTTGTGGAAAAATTTAGAGGTTTTAGTAGAACTTTTTTATTAACACAAGAATTTATATTTGTGAAAACCAGACAGGATGGCATTGCAGCTGAGGAAATTATGACAGCATTCGTCTTTATGTGTTCCTGATGTTTTTAGGAAGATGTTGGGAATTTGGCAATTCACTGAAATTTTTACACTTTAGAATTGTTTGGGATCAAAGACAGCTTCAGACCACTGCTTTCATAAAAAGGTGGGGGGGGCGGATTTTCTACTGTCTCCAGAATTTTAGGGCCAGTGAGTATCCATGCTAAAGGAGGAGTATAGTTACTTACTTGTGTGTGTTTGGGCAGAAGTATGCTACAGTAAGCTTTTTTTTTTTCTCGTAAATTCAATTAACATATACTGTATTATTAGTTTCAGAGGTACAGTATAGTGATTCATCAGTGGCATACAACATTGATTGCTCATTACTTCAAGTGACTTCCTTAATGCTCATCACCCAATTACCCCATCAGCCCACCCACCTCCCCTCCAGCAACCTTCAGTTTGTTTCCTATAGTTGTTTTGGTTTTTTTTTTTTTAAGACTTTCTTTATTTGTTCATGAGAGACACAGAGAGAGAGCAAGAGGCAGAGGCATGGGAGAAGCAGGCTCTCCCTCTTCTGTGGGAGCCCAATGTGGGACTTGATCCCAGGACTCTGGGATCATGCCCTGAGATGAAGGCAGATGCTCAACAGCTAAGCCACCGAGATGTCCCATGTTTCCTATAGTTAAGAGTCTCTTATGATTTGCCTCTCTATATTTTTGTCTTATTTTATTTCCTTCCTTTCCCCTATGTTCATCTGTTTTGTGAAATCTTGCCATTTGCAATGACGTGGATGGAACTAAAGGGTATTACGCTAAGTGAAATAATAAGTCAGTCAAAGGAAGACAAATATCATATGATTTCATTCATATGTGGAATTTAGATTAAGTTTTTTAGTTAGCTTAGAAATAGATCAAAAATTATTATTTACTTTTGAAAAATCTGAAATCAATAAGTACTCTAAGTGGAATTATAGTGCTTATTTCTAGCATGTAATCAAAATCATGATATGATACATGGTAACTTGTATCTAGGCCTGAGTTGAATGAGATTTTGCTACGCTACCAACAACCTCACCTGCCATTGCTAGGTAGTCAATAGGGTTTATATCACTTCAGTGAAGCTGAAATCCTATTTAGGATAGTGCAAAAGATTACTATTTTAGGACTAACAGTGCTTAAAAGCTAATCAACTTTCAATCAAAATTAGTATATCTGTTTGCATGCGTGCACTTGTGTATGTTTTATTAATTTTGAAAGCTAATACAAAACAAATTGAATTTTTTGCTTAATTTCTGATTTTTCACATATAAACCATAAGTGAACCTTCAACTTTACATACATTACATGACATGTGCCTTAGTTAAATTTTCTTCAGTTGTCCCAAAAATCTATCTTTTCACCTTGCTTAAAGAATAATAATTACATGCAACACCCCTAGTTCCTGACCCCCAATAAAACAAATTGTTTTCTTTTAAAAATGTATTATGAGTATAGTTTGAATTTTCCCAGTGTTTTTAAAGATTTTATTTATTTATTTGACACAGAGAGAGACAGCAGAAGTGCAAGCAAGGAGAGTGGCTGACAGAAGGAGGAGAAGTAGCACCCTACAGAGAGCAGGGAGTTGGCACAGGCTGGATCCCAGGACCTTGGGATCATGACCTGAGTCAAAGGCAGACACTAAACTGACTGAGCCACCCAGGTGCCCTTTCCCAATTTTTTAATAGCAAAATTTAGACACTCATAACATGTATGGTAGCACATCCATTTGTCTTATATATATCAGTTTTCTCAAGCTCATTGGAGGCTTATGCAAGAGCCCTATACTGATTTCCATACTCAGGAATAAGTAGTCTCTGAAGCAGGGGAAGCATCTGTTTTTGTGCCAAAAAGCTTGTTATTAAGTGAGTCTTATAGCCTTTCATGTAACAGCTTGATAGCCTATTAGTTTGATACTGTAATAAATGGATTTGATTTTTCAAAAGGCAATAAAAAGAACTCAACTAAAGTAGTTGGGATTTATCCTGGAGTATAGAACCATATCAAGACTTTGGGTTCTATAAAATAAATTGCATGTATACTCTAGTGAATAAACTACCATTCCTAAACACAACATGATGTTTAATAAATTTCTGAAATCCAGTTAAGACCACCAGATACATTGAAGGATTGGAAAATCTCACGAGGGTATAGTTTTAATAAAATGGACACTTTTAGCTACTATACCTGAAAGACAACTTTAGTGCTGCCTTTTAATAACTTAAGCAGTTTCTTACACAGTAATTAAATTGTTTTGTCTAATTTGATTCATTTGTCCACTGGGCAAACACCCTGTCAAACACTACATGTAACTGAAACTTGTCCACCGTAATGGAACTCTCATTTCAAGCAGCAAAAGCAAGGGTGTGGTTGACATACTTTGGTTGCCAGTATTATCTAGACTTCTCATAGAAAAAGTTCAAAAACACTAATTTTTCTGGGTGTCTGCCAGTGCAAAATGAGAAGATATTTGTTCCTTTTTTATTTTGCAGACAATGTCTTCCAAATAAAGTCAAATAGCATACATGTAAGGACGCTAAATTAAATATAATGTAAAGCCCTCTCTTGAGTTATCTCTGAAATGCTCATGCACCTGTCTAACCTACCGCAAACCCCATTCTGAGGGGCATGGACAAGGGGAGTCAGCCTTTCTGGCTAGGAGTGCAGGTCTTGTGCCATGAGACTCTACCACCCTAATCATATTGGTCTGCACTGGAGTTCAAGCTGGAATCCATCTCATCCATGGACAAAACCATATGGGTTTGGTGAGAGGTCACCCACAGGATTTCCATATTGAATATACTGACTTATACACTCAGGAAATTGTCTTCTGTTTATTTATTTTCTCAGGCAATTTATCATCTAGGAGTATATTAATATATACAAAAAAGTAGTCAAAACTTGCTTCTGGGGGGAAGAAAATACAGTGAGTAGGCTTATCATGCATCATGAATGACAGTGTGCCATTTCCACCTCTCCAGTTGTTTCCTAAACATTTCAGACTGGGATGTTAATTATATCTGAATTTGAAAAGTAATTAATTAAAAAGAAATAAAAAGTGATTAGCTTCTGACACATAAACAGACAGGAACCAAACCAAACCAAACCAAAATTAAATAAATAAAAACATTTTGGGAGCACCTGGGTGGCTTAGTTGGTTAAGCATCTGCCTTTAGCTCAGGCCATGATCTTGGAGTTCTGGGATCGAGTTCCATGTTGGGCTCCCTGCTCAGCGGGGAGGCTGCTTCTCCCTCTCCTTCTGCCCCTCCTCACCACTTGTGTTCTTGTTTGCTCTCCCCATTCTCTCTCCCAAATAAATAAATAGATATATAAATAAATAACCTTCATAAAAACCCCACAAAGCACTTCAGACTGGATATCTCTGAGATCCAGAATGACTTGTACCTGACAAGAAGGTTCATTATGCTTCCTCAGTTCCCACATATGCTTATAATAAACACCCCTCATCATGACAGTACATTTTTAAAAAATAAATTATAAGAATGCAAGTAATACACACCTTCCCAGGCCATGCCACAAATCATACATCTACTTGACTCACTTACCTTGCACAGTTAGCTAAACTAATGCTAAGAATGTGCTTGTATGAGTTTAAAAATGTCACCTGTTGGAATTTGATGAGGTGTAGTGTAATGTAATGTAAAATTCACATGACATCTGCACAACTCTAAATGGGAGGAGCCATATAGCAAGCTTTCTTGGACTTTGGGAGGGGAATTGTCTTAATGATGGTCAGGGGTGGAAAAAGACATCTCAGCATTTATTTTCCTATGTGAACAGAATCTCTATTCAAAAAGTAAATAGAATACAAACTAAAAGTAAAGAAAAAATAACACAGCAACATGTAGTGTTTATAAGAAGAGAAGGAGTGAATGAGTGTGTAACAGACTAACAGATCTTGAGAGCCTTGGGCCAAAGAAGTTATGTTTATTAAAAATGACAATTAGTTCTGCAGCTGGAAAAGAGGACAAAGTCATCATATAAGTTCAACCAAAATGTCTAAGGACACCTTCTATATCTCAAAACAGGTCGTGAAGTTGCATTGGTTCCTAAGGGGTTTTCCTGAAGTTGGGAAGAATCAGACAGTTTGTTCTTTTGTATTAGGTGTTTCAGTAACATGAATTAGCTCACATGCAATTGAAAAATAAGAGAATGATGCAAGGATTACATGGAAGCCTTGTGTGCAAGCATGTTAATGTATTGAAGTGACTAGAAGTAAGCTTTCTTACAAGTTTGTTTCTGATTAAACTTACTTTAGAAGAAAAAAATAGACATTTTGGGATGTTTAGGGAAAAGTTAGGAATGCTACAAAATTGTGTTCCCTTTCTGCAAGATGGTTTAAAAGCTTCAAGAATCTAAGCCACTGAGAGATTCTAGACATAACAGGGCTGTGAGATAACAAATGTTTTCCCAAGCTACTAGGTATTGAGGTAATTTGCTATGAAGTAGTAAGATAGTTAATATGGGGGTAGTAGACCTTCACTGTAAATGGAGCAAGTGGCAAAGTTGAATGATGAGTTCAAGTTCTCAAAATAGGGATTCCTGGGTGGCACAGCGGTTTAGCGCCTGCCTTTGGCCCAGGGCATGATCCTAGAGACCCGGGATCGAATCCCATGTCGGGCTCCCGGTGCATGGAGCCTGCTTCTCCCTCTGCCTATGTCTCTGCCTCTCTCTCTCACTGTGTGCCTATCATAAATAAATAAAAAATAAAGTTGTTTAAAAAAAAAAACAAGTTCTCAAAATAGTTGATAGGTAGGAGTGCATTCTAGTTATAGAGAAAGCACATGCATAACTTGCTCTGGGAACTGCAGTGTGTTCAATATTGCTAACATGCATGTTATTTGCGGGGAGTGGTAGCAGATAAGACAGTAAAAAAGCAGCAGGACATTCACAAGAGATTTGAGGGTTTCAAAAATATATTTAATAACTTAAATATGTTAAGAGAACTGGGTATTAGTTAAAATATGGCAATAACTCAGTTTAAAAATTATTTACCAATTTCAGAGCGCAAGTAAATCACCAAATCTTAACCTTTCAGGTTTGTCAAAGCATATTTTTGAAATAGGTTACCCTCTGCTCTGAATACACAGCCTGTGAAAATTCACATGACATGTGAATTTCACATGACATGTCCTGTGAAAAATATAATATACACCTAACCACCCAGAGGTCTTGAAAACTTTATGCTTTTAAAGACAATAGTGAGTAACACAATTTTTTTTTTATTTTGTGCATTTGTTTCCACACTAAATTATCCCAGCACATTTGGCTATTCCCCCTTCCATTTAGAAACCTGACAATAGAACATTTAGTCTTCTTCCTTGTGATTATCTCCTGGGAAAACTTTGAACTTTAAACAAGTCTTTTTTTGGCATTTGATGAGTCTCAACTTTCAAGGAGAACAAGCAAAAGCAACTTTCAAGGAGAACAAGCAGAAGTGTCTACACAGAGCCAGGATATGTCCTGGCAAGGGCCACGGCAGCCTCATGGACATTCAGGTTCTAGCACTTGATAGAAAAGAGAGGAAGGATGCTTTAGAACCTGATATTGCCCTCCACCCCCCACAATCCTACATATGCAGGTTTCAAAAGGAGGATAGTAAGTACAAAAGATAGCTGTCTTGCCACAAAGTGTCTTCCACTTAACCAGAAATCAAGTAGGAGATTCCAAAAATAGAATGTCTACTTTAAAAGACACTTAATTCTCCTTCCTTCCCTCCGTCAGTATCATGAAGACAGAATTGCAGGAATAGGGGAAGAGGAAGGAAAGGGAAGCAAACAGAAGAGCAGAGAAGGCTGTGATCAGGAAGGGAAAGGGAGGAGGAGAAATGAGCCCTTGACTGGTATGGTATAGACATGGCTTCCTATGAGAGGAAAACCGAATAATTTCTAAGGAACTTTAACCAGTAGTTAGAAGTGGACATATTTGTAGGAGTCATTAGGTGACATGTTAAGACCAGTGAAATAAAAAGAGCTGTCAAGTGACTGTTTGCTCTGTTCCTTTGAAAAAATTTAATATAATGAACATTTGAATGATTCCATTTAATTTCAATAAGAACTCATGATGAGGTGTAATTACAAGCCTGTACCTTCCAAGAGTCTCAGCCACTTTTATTGACTTTACTGTTTCTCGTATTGAGCCTGGGACTATATGGTCATGATTGCTCTCTGACTCTGTGTCAATGTAGATACTTTCTTTCTCAAGTTTATCAAGTATTTAAGAAAGTGCTATTCATCAGTCCTTTCTGCAATGACATAAACATTCTATATCTGCACTGTCCTGTCCAATCTGTAAGCCACTATTTACATGTAGCTATTGAGCACTTTAAATGCTATTGGTGCAACTAAGAAACCAAATTTTTAATGTAATTAATTAACTTAAATTTCAGCTTACATGGGTATATGTGGCAAATGGTTACAGTACAGACTTAAGGCAACATCATGCAGGGCATCAGGATTGTGTAACCATTATCAAATATCAATGCATGCCCGACAAGATTGCATAAATAGGTCAGAGATAATGTAGGGCTTTGTAAGAATTTCCATATTTTGGGGCATGACAAAGGATCATGTAAACAGATAATATAAACTTAAAAGACTATATTAGGGTTAAGGGAAGGTTTGGATAATGGCCAGTAATAATTCGCCCAAACTGCCAATTCTTTTAATATTATCAAAGCCATTGAACAATGCCAATATGGGAGGTGTGCCATCCATGTTGCAAAACACCAAATCTCCCCGTTGGAAATTTTTAATTGTGTAAGAAAGAAAAATGATCACAGGCCTGAAATAGACTGCCTCTGAACTAAAACATGTTACATCAATTGATTTTTTAAAAAGAGAAATCAAATCAGAGGTGATAGGAAATAAATAGTATAAAAATTATATAGTCAAATGGAAGATCCCCTATACTGGATCAAAACCTGGAGTCATTGTCTCATCCTGATTTAACTGAAGTTCAAAGTCTATAGCACTCTCTGTACAGAAACTGACTTGATCGAGGGCAGGCTGATAATTTATATATGGACATAATGGAATTTATTATTGTTCTTTATATAAAGACCCTTTTGTCCTGGGACATTCCTTGGATAGCATCAGACACCCTGGCAAAGAATGAATAAGACACAAAGCCGAACTTTTACAAAGCTCAACTCATTCAGCAGGTATTAATTTGAACAGAAGAATCAACAATGAACGTATACTGATTTGCAGGTCACAATCACTTGCGTAATTCAAGATCTGGGGTTTAAAGCAGAGAAAAGAGTGCCACATTTGCAAATACCTAGAGGTTTCATTGTTCAGATAAGCTCTTAATATGCCGTCTCCTTTGTGCATCTCCTGCATTCCTGAATCGTTTTACCTTGTGTTGAGAAATAGCCTTGAGAGATGTTAGATGTGATGTTCTTTTTATTTCTGCCAATTATCTACTAAGAGATGCTGGAATCATTACAAGTCATCGCTATAACATAATTTTTTTTTCTCATTTTGATTCTGTAAAAAATGAGTTGCAGTTAAGCAACTTTTCTGTTGGGATTAGCCGCCATGGCATTAATTTCCCATAAACGTTTTCCCATTCTTAGATGCAAGTTGTTAAAAAGGTGATGTCCTATTGACATGTTTAAATATAATTTCTATTTGGTAAACATTTCAATTAGTGACCTAGAGAATATATTTCATCTGAATTGAAATACACACTCTAACTCACAGAAGCATTGCTATAAATGCCAACATCAACTACTCTTCAGATGGAAGTCTACTTCCATCTGCACTTGAGAGTCAAATAACTGTAGAGCTTGCAATAAGAGACATATCGGGTAATAGTCTCAAACTGGGGTTTATTTATAGTTTTACTGACCTCCTAAGATAAACTCATATCAAGAGTTTTTGTGTAATTTGAACCTAGAAGAAATGAGGGGACAAACTCATTAGAAGTGCAACAGTGACTCTGAAATCAGATGGCATGCCTTGCCCCAGACACACCAGCATCCAGGTCTACAGGCTTCGGACTCCAGACCCAAATCTTCCAGTGATTCACCAGCAGTCTCTGCCTGTGCAGAGAGGCACACCCAGATGATGAAGCCCCGAGGGCTGTACAACTTTCACAATCACAGGAACAAAAACATTTTTAAATTCACAAAAGATTTCAGCTGAGAGTGTAAATTGTGGTTGAAACCTGTTCAAGATTACACCACAACAATTTAGCGCAACGCTCACATTTCCTCTTTTTTATAGCGTTCACCTAATGTGTTAGGTTATGATTGTTAGAGGCTATTTGGGAAGCACACTTATCATGGATAACTTTGGGGGAAATTACTATATTATAAACCTACTGGTGACTGGAACTCCCCTCTATTAGATTCAAATATTTAGATTCCAACTGACCAAGCAGTGATTATGAAAAGTTGGAGGAATTTTCAAAACATACGACCAGAAGAAATGGGGCCTGGTGCTGGTATGATGATTTTTCAGAGACACCTCAACTTTGGCCTGTCAGAAACCAATGTGCTTGAAAAACATTTTGGTTTATAGAAATAATATGAAATTATCCTAAATGGAGGCTTTCAGAAAATGAATATGGCAGGATATTAATCAACATGGAGGCACAAGTTCTCTTGTTCACTGGATACATTTTTTTCCTCCCTTTTTTTCCCTTTCAATTTTTACATTCCCTATTAAAATTGTGATTAGGGAAATGATGCATGATCGATATTGCCTAGAGCTTGACATTCAATGCCAGTGACAGACTAAATATCTCTTAACTGTCTTTTTTCTTTTCATTTTTCTCCACAAAGTCTCTCTCTTTTTTAAAAAAATATTTATTTATTTATTCATGAGAGACACACAGAGAGAGGCAGACACAGGCAGGGAGCCTGACGTGGGACTCGGTGCCGGGTCTCTAGGATCCTTCCCTGGGCCTAAGGTGGCACTAAACCACTGAGTCACCCGGGCTGCCCTTACAAAGTCTCTTTCTAAAATTGCCTACCATAATAGAGAAATGACATGCAAAACAGTATGAAAAAAAAAAAAAAAGCCCACGGTGTTTCCCTTGTAGAAAAATGACTTTTTCATTTCTCCCAACCCCATTGATTGCACAGCATTCCTTAATCTGTTCCTGCATGAGAAAATAAGCTAAAGAATCCAAGCATTCACACTCTTCTTCTACTGCTGCATTCTGAAAGGAAGGTCATAGGGTTGTCACACTTAGAACTTGAAGGTGAACTGAGAACATCTTAGCAATGAAGGGGCAGATAGGAAGGAACAGGGGAAAAAAAAAAAGCCTGAAGAACCCACTTTGGGGGAAGTTAGCAATGAAATCACACCACTGTGAGGCTCACAAAACCCATGCAGTCCAAAAACCTTGTTCCTAAAAGCTCCCCATGTGTGGCTGCTAATGCACAGGAAATGTGATTAGCTGCCTGAGAAAGGCCTAGAATTACTCTCATTCTGACTAGATTACTGGATAATTAGATTGGTAGCACTCTTCCCTGACTGTGGCTGTCAGATTAAATCTGGCTGGTTCTCTTCAGATAACTGTCATGTCCCACAATAACAGAGGCTACACAGTGAGGGTTTTCTAAATGTTCAAAGAAGCAAAGTGCTTATTTTTTCTCAATAATAAAACATGAGAAATGTTCAATGGACTTAAGAGTTTATTCAAATTGTCATTATATTTAATTAAGAAAATGCTATCAAACGAAGCCTGGCCAGACAGGCTTAATCTGTGTTGGTAAATGGAAGTCACCAAGCTTGTCCACCCGCCCTGGGATCTACTGATGGAAAAGCAGCCTTGAATTACCCAGAGAATGAAGCTTGTGGTTCTGTCTTTTTTTTTTTTTTTTTTTTTTTTTTTTAAGATTCTATTTATCTATTCATGAGAGACACACAGAAAAGAGGAGGCAGGGACACAGGCAGAGGGAGCCTGATATAGGACTTGATCCCAGGACTCTGGGATCATGACTCAAGCCAAAGGCAGATGCTCCACCACTGAGCCACTCAGGTGCCCCCATAGTTCTGTCTTAATGCTCTGAGTCTCTAGCCCTTTATGGTTCAAATGCAGTTAAACCAGTTATGTTGAGCACATTCTCTGAGCATGGTGGCTGAACTTCTGAAGCTCTTCTTCCACTACAGTATAGACATACACCCCTCTTAGACTGTAAAAGTTGCCTCCCCCAGATACAACTTGGGTCCAGACAGAAGGGTATTAGAAGGAAGAAACCAACAGGAGAAATCACAAAGGTCCCAGGTTCTTACAGAATTCCTGCCGACTTGTCCAGCTGTCCTTTAGTGACTGCGTTTTTTCTCAGGGAAGCAGGGTTGAGAGCCATGTTTCCACACATGGTACTCTCTGCCTCTGGCAGAGGACGGGAGGAGGGAGGAGGCATGTGATGACTTTAGGTGGTACACATGAAAGCATATATTTTTATTATATTTATATGTGGAAAATATTAGTGATTTTCCATCTATGATAGAAAGTTTCCTTTTAAACGAAACTTTAAAAAGTAAGCATAGGAGCTCAATTTAAGGAAAAACAGCATGAGAATATGGCAAAAACTGTAAGTGTCAAAAAGACTGAAGGTTGAGAAACCCATATGTAAGTGAGGGTGAGCTGATCACAGTTTGCATGTCCAACAGATGAAAGTAGTTGCTGCTTTTAATAAGGGAAACTGGAGTTTTTATCTCTTTGAAATATGCTCAAGAAATATCAGTCCCGGGATACCTGGGTGACTCAGTGGTTGAGCATTTGCCTTCAGCTCAGGGTGTGATCCCGCCATCCCAGGATCAAGTCCCACACCAGGCTCCCTGCATGGAGCCTGCTTCTACATCTACATCAGTGAATGTGACAATTTAAGAAGTAAAAAAAAAAAATTAATCTTCAAAAGATTCAAATGCTCATGTAATATACAAGAAAAAATAGCCAATTCTTTGGCTTCTATTCTTTATGATTAGAAGTGATAATTGGCATAAACTGTCCTGAAGGACTTTAGCAACACATAATAAACATGTATTAAACACTTAATAAAAATATACCATTTTGTGCAGTGATTCTAATTCTAAAAATTGATTCTAAGGGAATAATCATGAATATTCACAAATATTTATAAGAATAGGCAGTGAAGCTTTCTTAAAACATCAATGATTTGGAAACAGCCAATCCAATAGTACAATATTATTTAAATGAAGTATGATTCTTCCTTATAAATGGAAAAGTATGTGACCACTGGACATCATGTTTTGAAAGCACATTTAATAACAGAGAAAATTATTTAGTTTTAATTTGATTATAACGTAATGCATAGAAGAGGATCCATTTTTGTATCTTTTGTTAAAACAAGAAAGATTAAAAGTTACTAAATAGTACCTCTAGTTTTTGATGTAAAAATTTAGATGATATTTGTTTCCTTCTGAATGCTTTTATTTTTCAGGAAATTTCTATTATGAACAAATACTAATCATAGTTAATGTAGTTTGTAAAATTGGTTACAGATTATGCTAAGCCCTTTACATGCATTAACTCGTGTAATCCTCACAAAAGCCTTATGGAATAAAAAGCATCATTATCCCTATTTACAGATGGATAAACATGCTTCAGAGAGAGAAAATAACATACTCAAGGTGACACAAAAGTAAGAGGTAGAAGTGGCCTTCAAACTCACTTTATCTGACAGCAGAAACTGCACATTTTGGGCTAAATACAATAAGTATTATTCTTTAAATGGGGAAAAAGTTATCTTTAAAAGAAGGAAAAGAAGCCATGAGTAACTGTATGATTGATAGCAAAAAGAAATGTACAGATGAATATAAAATCATTAAAATGTTCTTCCTAACTTTGAACCAGTTGAATCAATGCATCATCCAATAGTTCAGGGTAAATTATTTTCTGTAGAACCCAGGGATTTGGTTGTATTTATGACTGACTGATCAATAAAGGTCTTTGTAAAATGTAAACTAGTAGCATAGTTAAATTGCCTATCAGATTTGCTGAATTTCAGGATGCCTGGGTAGCTCAGTGGTTGAGCATCTGCCTTTGGCTCAGGGCATGATCCTGGAATTCTGGGATCAAATCCCACATCAGGCTCCCTACAGGGAGCCTGGTTCTCCCTCTGCTTATGTCTCTGCCTCTCTCTTTGTGTTCCTCGTGAATAAATAAAATCTTTTAAAAAAAAGATTTGGCTTAATTTCTATCAAATTTGGGACTTTTTGTTGAAAAACACCTGAAAATTATTTTCCAAAAGTTTAATAATTGTTTCCCTGTTGTCCTACAGGTAACATATGCTCCATGGAGGAAAGCAATAAAACAAGATGTGAATGACTTTTAATCCCAATGTGCAGAGATAAACTTTCTACCTTTTGCCATTCATTCTTTAGGTCTTTCTCATGTTGTGTGCATGCACATTCATAGCCAAAAATGTCAACTGCATGGGACCACCCAGATCCTCTAGGTTTCTGGTGTTGCTCTTACATTTGGGGACATAACTGAAATGGTCACACAGTTGGATCTATCACACTGTGTCATTCTGATTTGCCAGTGTTCTTTTCTCTCTGCTCACATCAACATATCTGTTGAATATACCAGTGCCTTTGTGCTTCAGTCCTCCCAGAGCATGCACACTGAAGGTTAAATCCTTTTGTGTCTGAGTATTTTATTGTGAATATTTCCTTATTATAAATTCTTTAGAAATGGAATATAATAAATAAAATTTGACCTTACAGATGTAATAGTGTGATGTTTCAAAGTTTGCAAAATAATAAGAATCATCAGGGGTATTTATAAAAAAAATTTCCAGAAACTTCCCCATGGATATTTTTATGGGGTAGGTCTGGGATAGAATCTAGGAATCTGTAATTTCTAAAAAAATGTCACCATGGATGGAGCCTTTCCTTTCTCTTATATATGAAGGTCATTTCCAAGTTTTTCAAAAGCAGATAAATAATATTGAATTCTGTAGCCTCATGCAGAAATAAGTTAAATGTCTTAGAAATTTGGCCAAGGTAGATCATCCAAGCATGTCCAAAGTGACACTCAGGCCTTTTTCCCCAAATTGGACTATTCCTTACAGTGGCATTTTTGCATCTTTACTTTGTAAGTCAACTGGAGTAATTAACTTGAAAGGAAATATTCAAGGCTTCAAAATAAAAGACAATTAAGGAAACTTGTAACTTTTGGGGCAGGAGTTGTTGAATATATATGAACAAGATAGCAGACACAGAATCTGAAAGTGTTTTCAAATTTCCCAACTAAAAAAGTGTGTCTTTTGTTATACATTGATATACATTAAAAACTTTCAAGTTTGAAGTAATATTTGGTAAACAGCATTTGTTTTAATTTATAACATGAGACATAAACAACCAAATAGTCTATGCCAATTTGGCTGAAATTAAACCTAATTAGGTAATGTCTAACAATAGTACATTTTTAGTGATTTCCTACCATATTTTAAGTCAAGAATTGTCTAGAAAGAAATTTTAGAGTAAGAGAAACTATAGAATATATTGGCCTCTCTCTGTGCAGATCTTTGCAGACTTCAAATACTTTACAAATCATTCACTTGAAAGGCAGTTGAATATTTAAGGATTTATGTAATCTTTTAGTAGGTCCAGGATGAGGCAAGAATTGGGAATTATACTCCAATAGTGACTACGAGACACCCATCAACAGCTTCTGAGATATGTTGGGTAAGAGAAGATGATGACAGATAAACTATCAAGTAATTTTGCAGCTGCGAAAGAAAATCTTGTAAGCCACACGATCCAGGGAGATTAAATGAAATTCTCAGGATAATATCAGAGTATCAAAAGTTACAAGTTACAGCTTTGGTAGATTAATGATTTTAAATATATATCCATCACCTATGATAAGATAGACTCATAATCTATTGTTGAATTGAATTTTAATACATGGTCTTACTTCAGAAGATTCATATACCTCATGATCTTGTTCTGGCAAGTTTTCCAAGATAGTTACAGCAGGCAGAAAATTACTACTATGAAATTCATCAGCATGTTGGTTGCAGTCATATTAAAATTGGGCTTAGACTGATATCTTTCTGTCTGGTGGGAGTTGAGGGAGGCTACTTTATCTTCTTGTGCTTTCCAAGAACATGTCCAAATTGCTTAGCACACTTATACATCTCAGTAAAATATAGCTAGTTCTCTTAGAAAAGGTATCCTTCCACAAACCACAATTCCTCTGAATGGTATGAACAGTCAAGAAAAGATGGATAGCTGTGTTTTGTTTTCATTTTGCATTTTCGTTTTGATCGTGTCAAAGCACAAAGAAGATGGTCTTTAACTACCCATCAGTGACTTCTTTTTTTTTTTTTTAAGGTTTTATTCATTTATTCATGAGGGACACAGAGAGGCAGAGACATAGGCAGAGGGGGGAGCAGGGTCCCTGTGAGGAGTCTGGTCTGATGTGGGACTTGATCCCAGGACTCCGGATCATGCCCTGAGCCAAAGGCAGATGCTCAACCACTGAGCCACCCAAGTGTCCCCCATCCATGGCTTCCTAAGGGCCTTTAAATACTTGTGGTGTTTAAAGTAAATAAATAAATGTGGTGTTGCTAGGGAAGTGTTGTTGTTGTTGTTGTTTTTAATTGCTATTAAAGCTATTACTTCCATTTTATGAAGAGAGAAATGGTCTGCTGCAATGGCCATGTTGTTATGGGTACACTAAATGTTTTATAAATGTATCCCAGTAATAAACACTCCATAATGAAGAAATGAGAAATAGAAAAGATAATACTAAACTTAGAGCTTTTAGTCTAAGTTCCTTTGTGCTTTCCATTTCTACAGGATGAGTGCTTCCTCAATTTGCCCGATGATAGGAACAACCTCAGATGCTCATTAGATGCACAGAACCTCAGGCATCACCTAGGCCTTAGTGAACAGAATCTCCAGGGGAAGAATCTGAAAAAAATCTACATTTTTACTAAGCATATATATCTTACAACCTGGTCATTTTAAAAACACTAAATTAGAGAAAACATTGGAGTTCTGAAAAGGTTGTGTTTCAGAAAGGTATAATGAGAAAGAATCCTGTCATTTCTCTTATCCCAACCTTAATGAATTAACTGATTATTGTGTCGTTGGGGTCCAATGGTGGGCAGAGGATATCATCTGAGGTTCCAGGAGGGTTTTAAGTTTCTGCCTCTGGAAACCTAAAATCACCAAGAAATCCACCAAGCACAGAGCTCCTTCCTGCTGCCTTCCTTTGCACAGGAAACTGCAGTCCCAAGGGATGTCAATCTGGCATCTTTTCGGATCAGCAAATTAAGTAGAAATAAACCCACAAATGAGCAACATGAAAAAAAAAATCAAAAGTGCTGCTTCCTGCTGAAACTTTGAGTGGCATCACTGAAATGAAAGGCCAGGATGCTCCTATGGGAGCAGGTTTCTCCAGCTTTATTAGGAGCTTCCACACTTCTAATAGCCTGGGACGGAAATTAGAAATGGTTGCATCTCACACATACATGACATGTTGCCTGACGATTTCTTGAAGTGACCCGTTTGCTACTTCACCTAACTTGGACAAACAGTTGCCTGCTATTTCTATACTGATAAATCTTTCATGCTTAGTTCAGCCAGTTACTTTACTCATTAAAGAACATAAAAACTAATTAAAATGGGGATCCATATACCTACTCAGAAAATCACCTCCTCTGGGAGAAAGACTGAAGAGACTGTTCATTTGTTTACCTTGTGGGGTCCTGCTGTGCAAATACATTTTAACCAGAGGTGACACTCACATTTTAAGTATTACCAACACAAATGCTCACACAAAATATCTTTGCAGCTAATGCTCTACCTGCCAACCAGAAGCCTATTAAATGCTTCAGATTTCATTTCCAAGGAGAAAACTTGTTGGATGTTCTATAATCCAAAAGCCAAAACAAAACAAGGCAAAATAACAATGAAATTCTAAACTCTGTCCCACTCCCTAACACCCTACCTCCTCACACACGCATACATTAATAGCTGTGGTGACAGAGCATTCATTTACTAGTCTCGGTGAGTTTGATTTCCTTTCGGAAAATTTTTATTTGCACTTTACAACTATCATTAACTTCAAAGGATACTGACAGTTCTCAAGTTATTAAGTTAAAAGGCAGCCAACTTTCAGCTGGAGTCATTGCAAATTAATTCTGTCTTACAAGGCCACACCGGGTCATTTCCTGAGCTGATGGTAATAAATAGCCCTTATTCTAATATAAAAACAAGTGAGTGTAGTAATGCTTTTCTGATTAAAATGCTCAGAAGTGGGCAGGACTTAGACTCAGTGCAAAGCACAGGTAATTTTATACCAGGCACGGTAGAAACTGCTATTTATATGGTATATGCTTTCTCTTTTTTCTTAATGGACTAAAGGAGGAGGGCAGGGAACATTTGATTTTTTTCATGGCAGCAACAAACCCTCTGAAATATTTGCATTTCCTAGCATCCCTTGCAGCTAGGGTGGCCAAATGACACTGTTTGACCAATGAGGACCCAACAGGTTATGGGATTTTTTTTTGGTGGGGGGGGGGCAGTTTTTCTTTCTAGCTATGGGCATTGTCTTTACCTTGCTTTCTTCTTTCTCTTTTTTTTCCTGCCTGGAGCACAGACAGGTGGTTTGAGGCACAAGATCTTGTGGAAGAAACCTGAGATGTATAATTGATTAGAATTACACCTTAAAACAGCCACACTTTAAAAGCTACTAAACCTAAGCTTTAAAAAGATAGGAATACCATTTGTGTCTTATTTTATATGTATCCCTAATACTTAGAAAATGGCTAACACAGAGCCAAATACTTAGAAATATTTGTTGAGTGAATGAATACATTAGTTAGTTAATTAATTAATTAATTAATTGATGTGGCTGTAGTGAAGTAAGAGAGACGAAAGTAGAAGATGAGGGTCAGAGTGATATGAGAAACTCTTCAAGTCAGCCCTTATGGGAGATTCCAAGGACATCAGCCTTCACTCTGAGTGAGAAAAAGATCCACTGCTTGCCTTTTTGCAGGAGAAAGCCATGATCTGACCCAACAGTTTTCAAGGAGCTCTCTGTCATCTGTAGCTGGGAATAGATGGATGAAGGCATGACAAGTAGCAGAAGAAACAACCAAGGAAGCATAGCAATCTGGGTCAAATATGATGCTGGCTCATGCCATAATCTTCCCTGTGCAGAGTGGGAGAAGAGGTCAGATTCTTGAATATATTTTGAAGTTAGGGACATGAGGACTTCCTAATGGGTTTGGGCGAATTGTAGGGTTTGGGACGGGGAGAAGACGATTCAAGCTATCTCCAAAGTTTTAGGTCTAAGCAACTAGAAAGATATAGCTGTTATCAGCTGAGATGGAGGCTGCAGAAAGAGCAGGTGTGTAGGGGGAGATCAGGGGTTCTTTCTGCTTTGACATTCTGAATCTGAAATATCTAATAGGCACCCAAGTGCAGATGTCAAATAGGTAGCAGTATCTACAAGAGTGGAATTTGAAAGGAAAGATAAATATGGAAATATAATTACTGGAAGTCGGTGGCATTGATATTCAAAACTATGAACCTGGATGATATTACTACAAGAGTGAGTGTGGGAATCTCAGAAGATTCTTAGTGTTAAAACAATGGAACCAAAAGAGGACTAGTAAAGTTTGTCTGGCAGTGGTTTATAAGGTTATCTAAAGAGTATCTAACCCAGAAATAGGAATTCTGGTTAGAATGCTCCTGCAGTAATCCAGGCAGAAGGGGAAGAAGACCAGAGCTAAGATGCTATAGCAAGGTGGAGCTCAGTGTGCAAATATTAGTGACAAATCAAATATTGAGTAAAGGGAAGGAAATGGTGATATCTTGGGAGAATCCTTATTTTTTTTTCACCTAAATGAAAAGACTGTATTAGAAAAAGTTATTTTCTTGGTTGGGATTACCCCAGAAGCAAACTTCAAGACAGGATTTCAGTACAAGTAGATTATTTGCAAGATGATACCAGGAAACACCTAGAGGAGGTAGGGAAGAAGAGGAAGTCAATAAAGAGTATACTGTCAACTGAGTAACCACTGTGGGAAACTGGGAAACTCTGCAATTGGTGTAGAACACATCCCCAAGAACCATCTCAAAAAAGGGGCACCTATTTATTTCCCCTGTTCCCCATATAAAGGTGGCTGAAAGCTACTGTTTCCAGAGAAAAACATGCAAGTAGAGTGTCAGGTGTTTGCTGAAAGCTGTCTTCCATGTATAGCAGCATGATTGGAGCACCAAGAGCATCTGCTGGCTTACTAAATTATAGAAAAAGAAGGGATATTTGGTTTATCAAAACAGTCAATGATCTCTTTTCTAGATGAGAAATGCGTCCATACTAATACAGACAAATACATATAATATATTTCTGCTTATGAAAGCAATTCCAATGGTGGGACAAAGTGCCATAGTGCCCAAATGCCCAGTAGCAAAGGTCCACCTCAAGGAGAAGCAGCATCAAGGAAAGAATAAATATTTCTCCCTCTTTTGTATATCCATGTCTAGTAAAAAGCTATAATACTATTGGTGACCAATAACTACCTATTAGATCATTTAATTTTAATTATCCTGCTGATATAAACACCTTCCTTTGTCAGAGGCAGCAATGAGTACTGCAGGTATTAAAACATTGCTATAAAATTTCTTCAAGTTAGTTGTCTCCATATTGCCCAACGCTTTCAGAAAAGTAAAATTATTGAAATTATTTAAATGAAGTCTTTGCATACCCAAAGCTATCAGTATATGTGGGATTTAGAAACCTTGTGTTCAATCTCCATCTACTCAGGAAATCAGCCAAAAGTACAGGTTTGATTTTTTTTTTTGGTCTGATTATAGCAATGAGGCAGGGATTTTTTTTTTTTTTTTGGTCTGATTATAGCAATGAGGCAGGGACCCTGGGTGTTCATCTGTGGGTTAATGTCTCTCAGCCTACCCCCTGGGAGCTTGAGAAGATAAAGAATTCCTCTGGTTGCACTGGGATCCATGGCTTAAGGAAGTTTTCAGGTCAGAATTAGGCTTCTGCCATTGGCCAAACTACCAGTTGTTCAAGAAAAACAATTTGGGAAAAACCCATGTGCTTTGGTCATTTATAACACTGAACAGAAATGGCAAGATGGTATCCAGATGCCTAGAATAGAAAACTTGCATTTAGAACTAATTTTGATTTTGGATTCCAAAATACAAGACATCAAAAAGGAAACATCAATATTATATTACATAAAAATAATGTGGTATGCCACAATCCTTCTCCCATCTCATAATGCTCTTGTTGTACAAGAGTTCTTAATTTAAAAGCAGGGGGTGAAATATACAGTTTAAGTTGGATGAATGACAAAAAACAAGACCATCCAACTCCAACACTGTTATCTAGAGAAGACATTGAAATGTCTTATGCTTACTGTATGCATTTTCCTGATATTATGCTTTTTTCTCTTTTACCAATAACTTCCTTGATTAAGTAGAGAACTGGAGTCAAGGTGTATTTCTAAATCTGACCACAAGTTTCAAGTAGAAAGCTGACTGTTTTATTTCTTCCATTTTGAATGTCTAAATTTTCAGACAGCTATCCAGAAATTTCACTGGATATGGATACACAGGGCTAAAAGTAACTGCTATGGTCTGAATGTCTGGGGCTCCTTGCCAAATGAGTATGTTAAAACTCTAATGCCTGATATGACAGTTCGAGGAGGTGAGGCTTTTAGGAGGCACTTAGATCATGAGGGTGAAGCTTCATGAATGAGATTAGTGCCCTTATAAAAGAAACCCCACAGAGTTCCCTAGTAGCCTCCACCTTGTGAAGAGACTGTGAGAAGGCCCTGTCTCTGCCCTCACCAGAATAGGACCATGCTGGTGCCATGGTCTTGGAATTCCCAGCCTCCAGAACTATGAGAAATAAATTTCTATTGTTTATAAGATACTCAGTCTGTGGTATTTTGTTATAGAAGCCCAAACGAACTAACACAATAGCTATGGATAAAAGGATATGAATTTGAAAAAAGAAGTGGAGACAGAGATCATGCTTCAGCAGGACGAGTATGGTGAAAACGTATAACTTATTTCCCTAGAATGCCTTCAAATATGATTTATAGAAATACAGTACACGATTTGTTCGGAGATCTTTACAAAATTGCTTTTAGCACACAATAAATCTCATTGGAATAAAAATGAAAACAGTTATGCCATTTATTCAGAAGAAAATAAAAAGTGTCATTAGAAACTATATACGGTGTTGGGAAATAAGCAGAAAAGGAATATGGATGGCCTTGCTCTTGTTCTGTCCAGAGAAAAACCTCTTAAATGCAATGTTGGGAAGAATGCACATAACAATCCATTCTTTGCTTGTTAAGTTTTATATATTCATAAATCTCATTTCAGAGAAGTTACCTTACAATGTCTTTAAAACAAGCAAAGACCCACTTAGTCATTTCCCCTGGCTTTTGGATAGAAAAATGCTATTTCCAACACTGAGCATTTTCAAACCCGCCACAAAATCCTCTTTATAATTATCACCAAAAGCTCTAGCTGCACTAAACAAGGGAAGAATAGAATTCCCAAAACCCAAGATACTCAAGTGCCCAAGTATTTAGCAGGTCTTACTTTTGAAATAAAAGATAGAATCTGAAAACTTTCTAGTATGTCAAACAAACAAACAAACAAAAAGGACAGAAAGAAAAAGTCAAAGCCCTTGTTACTATCAACCAATAAATCTTAAATAACTATAAGCCTATTCCGATGGAAACACTCTTTTACTATTTCTTGTAGTCTCTTTTTCCATCAAGGCCATTAAAGAAGTTGGCAAACAAGGAAACAAAAAATTAATGCAGAATGAAAGTAATTCCATAAAGATGTTTTTCTTTCTCATACTGGTTATATAAATTGTTACTAGTCTTGGGAAAGTTGTTCCCTCTTTGGTTCTCAGTGCCTATATTCATGAAAAATTTAGTTGATGTGGAATCTCACTCTACTGGAATTGCAATGGGAAAAATCTTGTCAAAGCACATGACAAGATGCTCTGAACTGAAGTGGCTTTACAGAGAAATACAGCACACACCAGTCTATATAAGATTAAGAAAGCATCTTATCTAATTGCTATTCCTTTGCAAGGTGTAATGAACTAACTTTCCTTCCCAACCATTTGCTCTTTTGGGTGGTATGTGCATGTGCATGCATGCATCTGTTGTTCTCTGTGGCTGGGAAGTTTTGGAGGGGGGCAGTGGGAATGTTGGTATGAGGAAGGAGGAGAGTCAGAGGATAATTGCTTCTTGCTTACCGTTTACCCAGAGTAAAGAAGTTTTGAAACGTTAACCTTGCCTCTCCTCCCCTTTACTGTTTAATTTGCACAGATCATTAGAAGTGAAAGGTGCTCTACAAACAGAACAAAATAGGTTTTCAGATAGACAAATAGTGATTTACAAGGACTAGAAAAAAACATGGTTAGACTGGCTATTCATTGCAGAAGATCTCATTATAAATGAATCAATAATCTATTAGTGATACTAGACGTGTGTGATTATTTTGGATATGGTCACCTTTTTTCTAGTGGGATTCTGGTGTGTGACCTACAGTGTATCAACATGCCTTCCTGAAAGAAAGTAGTAACATTCTGAAACTATTGAAAAAAAAATCTCTATTTGCATTTCTCCAAATGTTAATCAGAATCTTACACGGGAATTTGAGCCTCTAATTTCCTTTGGGATTGAGCTATCAGGTCAGTCACTAATGTTTATTATTAACGATGCCTTATCTGATGCAATCCTAATAACAAAGAGAAACAGATGAAATGGCAGTACCAAAACATTGTGTCTGGAGACAGAAAATGTGCACAAATAGAACTTGGCAAGGTTATTAAGCATCTCTTTATCATCCTGCAATGGAAAGCTGTTAAGAATTAGAACCTTAAGGAATGCTCTGGTTCTTATGTGATCATATATATTTATCTTAACATATTTTATTTTTAATTATCTCTACAGTAATAGGTGTAGTGCAATTTGTATTTGGATTCAATGGGTCTGGGTGGGGCTCAAGAATCATATTTCTAACCATAAATGTAGATGACAGTACACATGATTAAGCCAGTTGCTTTGTTTTATTGGTGTGATTCAGAAAGGATTCAATAATATTCTCTGAGTAGCTAATTTCCTCTCTCTTCCTCTTTCTCTCCTATTCTTACTAATTTTCATGGCAGTCAACAAGAATTTAATGAATGAATGCCCTATGTATGACAGGCACTGCACTAGGTACTAGGGGCGACTGGCAATAATTTGTGCCCAGCTGTTCCTTCTGGACTACTCATTGCCTGTTATTGGAATGGTAAAAATTTCTGACATCATAAAAATGCATGCAAATCAAGGGTAATCAACTCAATTTCTCTAAAACTCTCCCAATTTGAACAGTAGCTGTTAGGGACTTTATTTATTTATTTTTTTAATTTTTATTTATTTATGATAGTCACACACACACAGAGAGAGAGAAAGGCAGAGACACAGGCATAGGGAGAAGCAGGCTCCATGCACCGGGAGCCCGACGTGGGATTCGATCCAGGGTCTCCAGGATCGCGCCCTGGGCCAAAGTCAGGCGCTAAACTGCTGCGCCACCCAGGGATCCCAAATTTTATCTTTTATTTTTATTTATTTTTTAAAAGATTTTATTTATTTATTCATGAGAGACACACACACAGAGAGAGAGAGAGGCAGAGACACAGACAGAGGTAGAAGCAGGCTCCATTCAGGGAGCCCGATGTGGGACTCGATCCCAGGACTCCAGGATCACGCCCCGGGCTGAAGGCAGGCACTAAACCAATGAGCCACCCAGGGATCCCTGTTAGGGACTTTAATAAGAGCATTTGTCAGCTTTTCTATCCTACGAGGTAGAAGGGAAAACAAAATTTAGGTGGCATTCAGTGGAAGTCCAACTTTACATTTTGTAAAAGGGACTAAAACCTCTTTCTTGTTCCAGAGGAAATGAAATGCTTTTTCCAGATCCATCAGAAGTATGCATGGTTAAGAGGAAACAGAAATCAAAAAGAAAAAAAAAATACCAAAGGTAACCAGTCATCCCCTGGAGGAAGCCATATACTGCTATAGTTTCTGCTTTCCTATCTCTTTCTGTTTCATAAAATGAGAGAATGATGATTTCCTGTGACCTCCTATGAATTTAATACAGAATTAACACCAGAAATGATAACTCTCATCCTTTGATTTGAATTTTCAAGACTTGTACTGGAGGTGGAAGTCTTAATTAGCACCTACACTGGAAGATACATATTAGTCTAAAATGGGTAACAGCCTAAACAAGTCAACTGCATTTTAAGCCATGAGTTAGTCTTTGAGTTAACATTTGTTTAAAAGTTGGACTGAAAGGGGTAAAGGAAAAAGAATAAAACCAGATCTTTGACTTACTGCTGATTTACCATATAATGTTAGCCAAAATCCAAATTCTTGACAAGAGGAATTAAAAAAAAAAATTGACCACACAGTCATGGATGGGTTCTCTGTTAAGTAACATACATTAAAAATGAAGCTATCTTAATGTGCCCATCATCTTCAAAAGTAACCCATTCATTTTTAAGATATAAGAACTTTACCAATTTTAGCAGTATCCATCTGGAAATGTCACATATAAAATGTTTAAATGCAGAGAAAATATCAGTTTAAATTGGGCATTGTTTCACAAATATATATATATATATATATATATATATATATATATATATATATATATATATATATATACACATACATATATATATGTATTTGTGCAATGACTTAGGACAAGGAGGTTTGTTTGTATTTATTACACCTGGTAATCCTTTAACTTAAGTGTTACAGGGACACCTGGGTAACTCAGTGGTCGAGTGTCTGCCTTCAGCTCAGGTCGTGATCCCGCAGTCCCAGGATCGAGTCCCGCATCAGGCCCCCTGTATGGAGCCTGCTTTTCCCTCTGCTTGTCTCTGCCTCTCTCTGTCTCTCATGAATAAATAAATAAAATATAAAAAAAAAAGACAAGTGCTACAGATAGAGGAGACTGAGTCTCAGAGGAGATGAATAATTTGCCCCCATTAAAATAGCTAGTCAGTAGAGGAATATGAACTGAGCCTTGTCTGCCTCTGTAATCTATGTACTTCCTACTCTGAGTTTTTTCAAGCCTTTAAAGCAGAAAGAAGATAGTTCTCATCATGAAGGTATGAATTACTTATTTCAATTCTAAAATGCACATTTTAAAGTCTCTGAAATTAGGGCACTTCTTAAAGGAGCTGTCAACTAGGTACAATCAGGATGAAGTCATCATTGCCTACATATGAGCCTCAAAACACCCAGTGTGGGTGACATAGAAAAAAATGTCAGAGACATCAGTGAAGCATCCTTCTAAACAATGTTACATAATCAACACTCTTGATGGCACACTGGAGCCTTTTGAGTGGAGTATGGAGTATGACAATTCTATCATAAATTTATTCATAATCAGATTCTGATTGTGGAAAATGGTTTAGAATACTTAAAGCATTTAATTTACTTATATTTTCCTTTTTTGAGTTTGCATAAATGCTTTTAAACATTATGCTTAAATAAGTCTAAATGACCTATATGAGAACCCGCTGTCATCTTAAAAGGTAATGCTTTTTCTTTCCTTGTGGTATATACAATAATCATGTTAAATTAGATTAAATATATTAACCAGAACCTTCAAATCCTTTAAATATAGAAGGCTTAGGGAAAGATGGTAGTGCAGTTATTTAAGCTCCTGGTTACCTTCTATTGGTTGGGGTATGGCAAGCACCAACTCTCTAGAAAAACCACAGAGCCTCTCTCAAGTTCACTGTTACTAAGGTTCATTATGAAAGGTGGGTGGAGTAACTAGTCTAAGGAAAGAATCACTGGCAAATCCAGTTCCATGTGAGGAAAGCATCTATCCCTCCCTTTCTCTAGGGGAAAATATTCCAATCACATTGACATTAACTGTGGACTTCAGCCCATTTTTTTATCATTGTTTTGATGAAAACATGGACTCATGTAACAGCTGAGGCAGCTTCTCCATTTCAGTAATGCTGATGAGTATTAATTAACCAACTCCAGTTAGCTAGGCTGGGAGTTCCCTCTCATAAAATATCTATTACTCCCTCAACAACATCCTTCTGAAGCAAGGCGCTAGTTCCAGGTTCTGCTGTTTCTGAATTCTACTATGTGAGAATCAATGGTAAGTTAAGACACAATTCTTAACCAGAGTAAACTTACAGTCTACAGGGGGATGTGGATAAGTAAATAGGTAATTATGTCAATAAGTAAACAAAGTAAATGATTATTTGCAGGTGAACATATAGGAACACACAGGAGAGATAATAAGGGGTGCTCAGGAATGTTTTCTCTGGCTCCAGGGTTTAACCTGTTAATCTCAAGACCATACCCTTGCTCTATTTACTATACTGCATTTGGTGATATTTACAAAATATTGGCATTTACATCCAAATATACTGGTATTGTAGATACTTTGTGTTTTTTACTCCTCATACTGATGTTATTATTAAGATGTTTATATATTCCCATCTTACTGCTGAATGATAAGCAAAGAAGAGTGGTCAAAATACATTCACACTCTAACAGTAAGTCTGGCCACCACTTTGGATAAATAGTTATTTGCTAATGTTTTAGATGTAGATCACCTGCAACAAATCATCCTGAAATTGTATCTTCCATGGGCTAAAATAGCTCATACTGATGTCTGGAATTAAGAGAGTTTGATCACTTTTTGTTAAATTTCATAAGCTTTTACTTTTAAGCAAAAGTTTCTGACTTGTATGCATTCTTCTATGCTTTCTATGTTCACATTCTTTCTCATTGGAATTACACACTGATTTTTGTTAAGAGGGTGGACCAATTATTTTTTTTTTATTTTTAAAAGGTTTTATTTATTTATTCATGAGACACACACACACACAGAGAGAGAGAGAGAGAGAGAGAGAGGCAGAGGAAGAGTCAGGCTCCATGTAGGGAGCCCAGGGTGGGACTCAATCCGAGTCTCCAGGATCACCCCCTGAGCCAAAGATAGACGCTCAACCACTGAGCCACCTAGGCTTTCCGAGGGTGGACCAATTATTAATCTTCTCAATTTACCAATGACTTTGATGCTCAGATTATCTGACTTGTCCAAGACCTAATAACTAGCTAATGGCAGGGCTGTTCAGTCTTGTTTACAATACAGCACACCAAGATACTCAGCTTTGTCTCCAGATCAAGAAAGTTGCCTCCTGAACCATTATTTCCTCTTAGAATCAAATATCCATGTGAGTAAGCAAAGGCCTATGTAGGTACCCAATACAAACATTCTATCATATTTTAAAGGACTTTTTGTTATTATTTATCACTCAAATCTGTAATTAAGTGAATATTCTGGAATTGCTCTTTTCTCAGTGACTTCAGGGAAGGCACATATCCCCAAGATAATCGTCTTATATATCAACAAATGAACTGGTTTGATGACCTTCTTAACACCTGGGAAGCATATTTACCATCCCAGAAGAGTTTATACTTCGTCAGTTGAGCAGAAATCATTGGCCAGAGTTCACAGAAAACTGTCAAAGCTGATGAATGGTGGATCAAATCATCTTCTCAAAGGATCAAAGGTTTTGCTTACACTTGTTTTAAGTTGGTTCCATGGTTCCATGGGGTTTGTTACACAAACATCACAGAAATGTAAACAAAACAAAACAACACTACCAAAAACCAATGGTGTTTAGTAGTGCCACAGTTTGCCTTAAATCCTGAGAACTTCAAATAATTTGTAGTCAACATTCAAAGCCAAGGGAAAACCCAATAGAATCAAGAAATATATCCCTTTCCTTCAAAAAATATCATACACTGAATATTCTTTTTTTCACTGAATATTCCTCAGGAATCAAAATAATATGTTTATATGTATTTATGCTTAGATGTGAGCTCTATTCTTTTAAGCTCTTAAATGAAGATAAGAAACATTAAAAATAGAAATATTAGAAACAAAAAGGAATTGCACCTCTTTGGAGTTATCAGGTTCTTATATTGTCCTTTACTCTTATGCCTCTCCTCTCCCCAGTAATTAGAGAAACAGTTCAGAAGATAATACTGAAACACCAGAAGAGGAAAGGAGAGAAAATCTGGTTAATCAAAGGCTAATGGATGTTTACAGGCCCTACTTTTCAGCATATTCAAGAGTAGGATATCCAAAGTGAATGTTCAGTATTTTCAGAATTGCTAAGACAAATATAAAAGGAATAGCAAAGGTCTGTAACTCTGTATAGTCTCAGTTTTTAACCACTAATACTTTTAATTTGGAGAGGACTAGATTTCTATATCATTGACCTAAGGAGTAAAATCGTGAATAAGCTCTGTTTACAGCACTATTTTGAAAAGAACTTAAAAATGTTTTCTGGAAACTATTACTGAAATGATTACTATATACAGTGTGGCTGAAGTTTAATTGTAGCTCACCACACATGCTTAGTTGAACATGTTTATAAGTAGCTTGGGGTACACTCTGGAAAATATTTTAAAAATGTGGGGCCACAAGAACAACATTAGATACCCATGTGTCTCCTGGGACTCTAGGGTTAAAATAAAACGGCCTACAATAATAGCTATATTGACTCTGTTTTGTTTCATAATTTAAGTGAACTACATTCTACAAAATTAATTTACCAGACATATCATAAAAACATATCTATTCATTCCAGCAGATAATTTGAGAAAATGTTGCAGTAACATCCTATAAAACTTGAGCTTCACTCACATCTCATGGTCCATTGTCATTTATCCATTAGTCCATTAGTCCACAGACATCTATTGTCAAGGAAGCATTCCACTTTCCAACACGGTGATGAAGGGCATTTGGGTTACTTTTCCTCTAGCTAAATTTTTCATTGTATTCTTCAGCACAACTTGTATGCTTTCAGTGTAGCCCTTAACAAGTTACTTGTGTAACACAAAGGGTCATGGGTGAAAGGAAGGAGAAAGAGAACTATCTTTTGTAACACTTATTCATTATCTAGTAATCAGTGCCTACTTTTTTTTTTTAAATCAGTGCACCCTGAGATCAAGACCTGAGCTGAGATCAAGAGTTGAACACTCAACCAACTCAGGCATCCCAAGTATGGACAATGTTTAAACTTCACCTTATGGATGAGGACACCAATACACAGAGAAATTTGAAATAACTTGCCTAAGAGGCAGAACTGGAGTGTAAACATGGCTGTTCTGACTCCGTAACCTGTGTTCCACTTCACTGCCCATTGATTCGGCATGATTAGCGATACTTTGATAATACTTAGTATTTGTATAAGCTTTAGGTTCCCTTCCAGGCATTTGCTAATTTTTTACACCTTGATGTTTCTGTTCCACTATGTCGGGCAGGGAGGTTAACAGGTTAATTTCATTGTACACTTCACCTTGAAGAAGATTGTTCTATTGGATGCTATTTGTGAGTCCAATATTTAAAGCTGTCTCCCACGATCTCTTGATACATTTATTTTATGAATCATATTTAGATTCATATTATAAAAACTAATTGGACATGCACACTCTCAACAATATCACCTTGCCTTCCAGCTCTATTCGGATAATACACACTACTCTGACAGGCATGATCACATTATTTTTTTGTGGTTCAGTTACTGAATTATTACTGTCTCAAATTATATTGCATCCATTGTTTATTTTTTTCAGATTCTCTTTCCCTAGATATTAGCCCCATAAAAAGGGAGATGTTATCTGTCTTATTTACCCAATCTCCAATACCTACAGCATGGTTCCTAAATCATAATAAATATTTATAGAAAGAATAAATGAATATGTTTATTGATTTTTCCACAGACTGTCAGAGCTAGAAGAGTTTAGAGATCATCAAGTTCTTTTATACTATAAATGAAGAAACTATGGTTTAATAAGTGAAGACTATAAGCCAAAGCTTGGTTTTTATTTTATCTCTAGAAACTTGCACAGTGTCTGGCACAAGATAGGTGTTCTATAAACACACATCAAAATTTTACTATGGCAAAGTCGAGGTTAGATCAGGTATCCCAACTTCAAGATTTGAACTGACTTGTAAAGTACGTTTTCTATTTTTCACAAGTGTGTGATATTTTTTCAATCAGAATTTCCTCTGCTATCTGAGAGATTTCTTCTTCCTTCCTTCCTTCCTTCCTTCCTTCCTTCCTTCCTTCCTTCCTTCCTTCCTTCCCTCCTTCCTTCCTTCCCTCCTTCCTTCCTTCCCTCCCTTGAAAAATGGCACAAAACTTATTTTTTACTGCTACAACAAAGTAGAATGCTCAAACCAGGCAAACAATCTTGGCCAAACCAAATATGATTGCAAACCAGAACTTGATATTAAGTTGTCTGGAGACTTTCCTGATAGGTTATAATTTGTCCTTCCCAACTAATATAGGTAAAACTCTATAGTCACTTTACTGAAAAGTGTAATAAAAAATACTATAGATAGAACACTTACTTTTTGTGTTTATCATTGTTAATGACATAAAAACCATCAAATTGAATCTACAGAGTTCCTGACAGTCAAGAGCACATGGTCTATGTTGTCCACAGATCCCTAATATGAATTGGATACAATTTCCTAAAGTTCAACATTTATAACTACTATATGAATACCTACAGATTTATGTTTCTATCCCATCTCCCCAATGTTTTGGGGACAGGTGAGCGTTTAAATTTGTACTCTACTATTTATTATATCAGCTACATTTAAATAAGGAGAACTAACACGTTCTCTTTCATGCAATAGAAGCATAATAAAGAAACAGTCATTTGGAGCAAAGTGAGATGAATAACCCAGAAAACTTATCAAAATAAGGACCAAAGTTTCAGGGATACAATATTGGCTTAGTTCCCAAATGGGCCTGCATTTTCCAGCAGCCCATAACAGCTATGCATCCCCTGTATATGTGTGAGTGGCATTCTTAAAAATAAGCAATATTAGATTTCTGAGCTTAATTAGTATATTCAAATATTAAAATAACTGATGCGTGCACTTTACCACAATTAAAAAATAATAACATAATTGGTTCACCACAGTATTTCAATTGTGAGTAAAGCCACACAATTCAATCCCTGAAATAATGACCTTTATAAAAAGAGTAAGCCAGTTACTTTAAATTCCTGAAAAAGGCAATCCAAATAGCCAGGGACTGGTTCCTAGGATGACTTGTTAATAAACATTTCTAAGAAAAATGTTAATTAAGCAACCTCTTCCTCCCTATGAAAGCCCTTGAAAGAATGACAAAGATAACTTAGAAATTTGTCAAAGATAAAATTTTAATTAAGCCACATTGTTTTAAATGCAGATATGGAAATCAAGCATGCAAAGATAAGATACTTATAAATATTTTCTTGTTAATTGATTTTTTATAGCATTTAGACTGTAGAGAGTCCACCTCAGTTAAACAACAATGACCTATATCACATGAGTTTTATCCAAAATTATTTTAGCTATAATTTAGGACACCTGGCAAGGGAAAGCTGTCTTCAATGAAAAGTGAGACACAGGATAGAAACTCAAACTTGTGAATGAGAGAGCACTAGTGCAGAAAGTGAAGACTTTAAAAAAATCATACAAAGAAGTAATTGGAAAATAGTCAATAACATGGAATATATAACACAGAATTATGAAAAAATGTGTTTTGATATCCTAGATATACTAGAAAGGGGTATGTATATAGATGTAAAAAAAAATGATGCATTGCATATCTAACTAACTATTACAGGGCCCAGTTTAGAAGACAAAATCTTGTGGTGGCCAAACAAGTTGTTGAATTCACTCTTGCCAGTGGTATTCTCAAATTTTTCCATTTGTTTTCTGGAACTGTTGAATTTCTCCTCACCATTATTCACCCTTATTATTACTTACAGCAAAATTTTCTCAAGGTTCAAAGCATTTGTAAGTTTGTTTTCCTAGCTCCAATTTTCATCTCTAAGAACAAGCTTTCATGAACTTTTAGTAAATACAACTCAACATTCCACAGTTTCTTGGGAGCTTGTAATATTCAATAGCTAATACTTAGAAAAGCAAGAATAAATTGTCTCGTGTGCAAAACACTTCACTGTATCAGAGTGTACTGCATTCAGCAATTTAATGTAAGTTGTGTGCAATGTAGATACTATCCAAAGGCATTTGTTACAGGTGGTATAAAAAATTAAACTTTGATTAATTAATAATACAGTCTTTCAATCACAGAGATTTTGGAGTGTTCAACTGAATCAAGTGAATTGCATTTTATAACTGGAGGAGGGTAATTAAAGCAATGTGCCCATTGTATGGGGAATACGCTGAGGTTTGGTGAGATAAGAGACTAGTACAAGGTCAGCAGAAAGCAGATTCCTTCTCTAGTGCTTTCTCCACTGCCACATTGCCCACCTGGTCTTTATAAAGATATCCCAGCTGCATACCTCTAGCCATACTAGCAGAGGCACAAAGGAAATAAGGAACATGGTCCTCACCATTAAACAGCTACAATACCATGTCTATCATTGTATTTTAAGTAATCTACAACTCTCCTTAATCCTAATAAGGATCATAGTTTATTGAAGGAGTTTCTTTTTTTTTTTCTTGTTTTCTTTCCCTTTTCCCCCCCTGAAAACTGCTTTTGTTTTCAGACTCTCTCTTTCCTATCATATTTTAAGACTTTATTTTTAAGTAATCTCTGCACCCAAGGCGGGACTCAAACTCATAACCCCGAGAAGAAGAATCACATGCTCTACTGACTGAACCAGCCAGGTGCCCCTCCCTATCATTTTCTAAGTATAATGAAAAAAAAGTAATTACACGTACATTTTCTTTCTCACATACTTTCCCACACAGTTTACAAGATGATCTTGAAAAATGCTTTCTCTTCATAATTCTTTCCCTACCTAATTTTGTTTGGGCTTGAAAGTAATCACCACTCCTAGCAGACACTACTTCAATTTAATTTTTGTTGTTCCTGTCATGTTTTTGCTGGATAGAAAGGGGAAAAAAAAGCAAATTAAAGCAGCATCCAGCTGCTTGCCATGGACTGCAATGGTAGGTATTTGCTAAAACTATTGTAGTATTTAAAAATACTTGTTGAGTCACCTGACATTTCTAATAGAAATCCCTAGAAATCAAAATATATTTGGTAATATTATGCATTGCAGGAAAAGAAGCCTTTATTTTTCTGTCTGAAGGTTGACTTTTTTGAACTACAGTACCTTGGACACCTCATCATTATGCCATCATCCAATCCCTGGCCACAAAAGACTAGGCTTAGTAGGAAATGACAGGATGTAGGAATTTGGGCTTTGCTCTTTGCTATTCTTAAAAAAATATATTTAATTTCCTAAATAGCTAATAGATTCATATGTTTCAAAAAAAATCAAGAACTATTAGGTATTCTGTGAAGAGCCTTCCATCCTTGTCTCCAATTTCCCATTACCAAACAGGTGACCAGTGTAATTACCAAACAAAAACTTGTAGAGATGTTTATAGCATCATACAAGAAAATACAAATATATTCATCCTGCTTTTCATAAGATAAAAAATGCCTTGCACTTTTAAGTAATATATATATATACATATACAAATACATACATACACATACCCTTACCTACTTTGGGTAAGATAATAATAGAATATTATCAGTAATCCAGAAACCTCTGAACTCTTTTCCAGTTACTACCTTCCACCTACAGGTATACCTCCTATTCTGACTTTCACCACCATATCCTAGTTATAACCGTTTTTGAGCTTTATATAAATGAGATCATAGTCCATATTCTTTTTTGTGTCTGACATCTTCTGCTAACATAAATGATTTCATTTAATTATTAAATCAATTCTTTAATATTGATGATGTCATAGCCATTTTATTTATTTATTTATTTATTTATTTATTTATTTATTTATTTATTTTAAAAAGATCTTTCTTTCTTTCTTTCTTTCTTTCTTTGAGACAGCACTTATGCAAGGCGGGGGAGGAGGGTGGTCTCACAGCTGAATGCACCTGTCAGAATGCATTGATTTGTATCTTTTCAATGGATGCAGTTTGCTGTACATTAACTATATCTCAATAAAGTTAGTTTCAATAAGAAAGCTGGAAGAGAACTGTAGAGTATTTCTCTATACTCTCTCTCCTCCTTAACAACTTTTCATTTTCTCTTTGTACTGTCTTGTCTTGTCATATTAACACAAGAGGAACCTCAGCTCCCACCACTCAACCTTCTTTCCTCAACTAAAGTTGTTTTGGTTTCCTAAACCCTAAATCTAAAATCCATGGAACAACTACATTTTGGCCTGTTTTGAAGATTATTGTTTCCTTCCATTATTCTATAGCTTTTAGCATTAAAACAAGTGAAATGTAAAGATGTAAGACAGACTTTTCATTTATATGAGGAGTTGATAAAAGAAAATAAAAATTGATTGTAGTTCTATGACTTTGCTTCTTCCTGTTGACTAAACTCTTGGTCACCTAGGAAATAAGATCTCAGAATGACAGGACTTTATGTTTGTTGCTAAGATGGCATTGAACCGTATGTCATCAGTATATCTAATTTAGAACAATGCCTTGGGTTTTGAATAAAGTTTGTTATTACCTTCCTGTGTGATCTAATATTAAACACTTAAATGATCATTCTGGGACTCAGTATTCTCACTTATAAAAGAAGATTTGGGAATAAATTATCTATAATGTCTTTCATTGTAATAATAATAAAAAAAGCATCGTTAAGAAATGCTGTGACCCAAAAACACAGGTTGTTTGCCCAGCAATTCAAGATTGTATGAGCTGACATTCTGTTCATCCAACTGAATATTTGGCATAGGAAATTTAATTTATTACATTTTCTCTAAAAGGATTAATCAAACATGTCAATTTAAAGCTACTTTAATTCTATATTTTTATAATATTTTGGTATTGTTAATCCAAATGTGTGCACACTGTGTACACTTCATGACAAAACCAGCTATGCATAATTTAGTTAATATTTTCATTTCTGCTTCCCTTAGACATATCACATACATTATAAAAAACATAAAATTTGATATAAACTATATCTTGTCTTAGTGCATTATGTCAATGATATGTATGAAAAGCCATTTATATGGCATGATTTTTTTGGTTTGTTTTAAATAGTAGTTTTTGTTGTTGTTGTTGCTAGCCATGGTCCAGGTCTTCATATAGATAGTCTCATTTAAAAAAAATTCTACAAAATCTTTGGGATGCAGCAAAAGCAGTCCTGAGGGGGAAATACATCGCAATACAAGCATCCATTCAAAAACTGGAAAGAACTCAAATTCAAAAGCTCACCTTACACATAAAGGAACTAGAGAAAAAGCAACAAATAGACCCCACCCCCAGCAGAAGAGGACAGTTAATTAAAATTCGAGCAGAACTCAATGATATCGAGAACAAAAGAACTGTGGAACAGATCAACAGAACCAGGAGTTGGTTCTTTGAAAGAATTAATAAGATAGATAAACCATTAGCCAACCTTATTAAAAAGAAGAGAGAGAAGACTCAAATTAATAAAATCATGAATGAGAAAGGAGAGATCACTACCAACACCAAGGAAATACAAACGATTTTAAAAACATATTATGAACAGCTGTATGCCAATAAATTAGGAAATCTAGAAGAAATGGACGCATTCCTGGAAAGCCACAAACTACCAAAACTGGAGCAGGAAGAAATAGAAAACCTGAACAGGCCAATAACCAGGGAGGAAATTGAAGCAGTCATCAAAAACCTCCCAAGACACAAGAGTCCAGGGCCAGATGGCTTCCCAGGGGAATTCTATCAAACGTTTAAAGAAGAAATCATACCTATTCTACTAAAGCTGTTTGGAAAGATAGAAAGAGATGGAGTACTTCCAAATGCGTTCTATGAGGCCAGCATCACCTTAATTCTGAAACCAGACAAAGACCCCACCAAAAAGGAGAATTACAGACCAATATCCCTGATGAACATGGATGCAAAAATTCTCAACAAGATACTAGCCAATAGGATCCAACAACACATTAAGAAAATTATCCACCATGACCAAGTAGGATTTATCCCTGGGACACAAGGCTGGTTCAACACTCATAAAACCATCAATGTGATTCATCATATCAGCAAGAGAAAAACCAAGAACCATATGATACTCTCATTAGATGCAGAGAAAGCATTTGACAAAATACAGCATCCATTCCTGATCAAAACCCTTTAGAGTGTTGGGATAGAGGGAACTTTCCTCGACATCTTAAAAGCCATTTACGAAAAGCCCACAGCAAATATCATTCTCAATGGGGAAGCACTGGGAGCCTTTCCCCTAAGATCAGGAACAAGACAGGGATGTCCACTCTCACCACTGCTGTTCAACATAGTTCTGGAAGTGCTCGCCTCAGCAATCAGACAACAAAAAGACATTAAAGGCATTCAAATTGGCAAAGAAGAAGTCAAACTCTCCCTCTTTGCCGATGACATGATACTCTACATAGAAAACCCAAAAGCCTCCACCCCAAGATTGCTAGAACTCATACAGCAATTTGGTAGCGTGGCAGGATACAAAAATCAATGCCCAGAAATCAATGGCATTTCTATACACTAACAATGAGACTGAAGAAAGAGAAATTAAGGAGTCAATCCCATTTACACTTGCACCCAAAAGCATAAGATACCTAGGAATAAACCTAACCAAAGAGGTAAAAGATCTATACCCTAAAAACTATAGAACACTTCTGAAAGAAATTGAGGAAGACACAAAGAGATGGAAAAATATTCCATGCTCATGGATTGGCAGAATTAATATTGTAAAAATGTCAATGTTACCCAGGGCAATTTACACGTTTAATGCAATCCCTATCAAAATACCATGGACTTTCTTCAGAGAGTTAGAACAAATTATTTTAAGATTTGTGTGGAATCAGAAAAGACCCCGAATAGCCAGGGGAATTTTAAAAAAGAAAACCATAGCTGGGGGCATCACAATGCCAGATTTCAGGCTGTACTACAAAGCTGTGGTCATCAAGACAGTGTGGTACTGGCACAAAAACAGACACATAGATCAATGGAACAGAATAGAGAACCCAGAAGTGGACCCTGAAATGTATGGTCATCTAATATTCGAAAAAGGAGTAAAGACTATCCAGGGGAAGAAAGACAGTCTCTTCAATAAATGGTGCTGGGAAAATTGGACATCCACATGCAGAAGAATGAAACTGGACCACTCTCTTGCACCATACACAAAGATAAACTCAAAATGGATGAGAGATCTAAATGTGAGACAAGAGTCCATCAAAATCATAGAAGAGAACACAGGCAACACCCTTTTTGAACTCGGCCACGGTAACTTCTTGCAAGATACATCCACAAAGGCAAAAGAAACAAAAGCAAAAATGAACTATTGGGACTTCATCAAGGTAAGAAGCTTTTGCACAGCAAAGGATACAGTCAACAAAACTAAAAGACAACCTACAGAATGGGAGAAGATATTTGCAAATGACATATCAGATAAAGGGCTAGTTTCCAAAATCTATAAAGAACTTATTAAACTCAACACCAAAGAAACAAACAATCCAATCATGAAATGGGCAAAAGACATGAAGAGAAATCTCACAGAGGAAGACATGGACATGGCCAACATGCACATGAGAAAATGCTCTGCATCACTTGCCATCAGGGAAATACAAATCAAAACCACAATGAGATACCACCTCACACCAGTGAGAATGGGGAAAATTAACAAGGCAGGAAACCACAAATGTTGGAGAGGATGCGGAGAAAAGGGAACCCTCTTACACTGTTGGTGGGAATGTGAACTGGTGCAGCCACTCTGGAAAACTGTGTGGAGGTTCCTCAAAGAGTTAAAAATAGACCTGCCCTACGACCCAGCAATTGCACTGTTGGGGATGTACCCCAAAGATTCAGATGCAATGAAACGTCAGGACACCTGCACCCCGATATTTCTATCAGCAATGGCCACAATAGCCAAACTGTGGAAGGAGCCTCGGTGTCCATCGAAAGATGAATGGATAAAGAAGATGTGGTCTATGTATACAATGGAATATTACTCAGCAATTAGAAATGACAAATACCCACCATTTGCTTCAACGTGGATGGAACTGGAGGGTATTATGCTGAGTGAAATAAGTCAATCGGGAAGGACAAACAGTGTATGTTCTCATTCATTAAGGGAATATAAATAATAGTGAAAGGGAATATAAAGGAAGGGAAAAGAAATGTTGGGAAATATCAGGAAGGGAGACAGAACATAAAGACTCCTAACTCGGGGAAACGAACTAGGGGTGGTGGAAGGTGAGGAGGGCGGGTGTTGGAGGGGAATGGGTGACGGGCACTGAGGTGGACACTTGATGGGATGAGCACTGGGTTTTTTTCTGTATGTTGGTAAATTGAACACCAATAAAAATTAATTAAAAAAATAAAAAAAATAAAAAAATTCTATAACATAGGTTTTATTATTCTCCTCACTTCACAGTCAAGAAAGCGAAGCTCATGGAGGCTCCTAAGATCTCAAGGTCACAGGCTTCAGACTGAAGCAAAGTGTTCTAATTCCAGGATCTAAGCAGCTCTCATCTTCCACCTCTGTTCAAAAAACCCATCTTTAATTGCTTTTGATTTCCATATCAGGTAGGACAGTCCAGTCATGGAATATTATGGTGGCAATTGTCTCTAATTAGAATCATTTATCAAAAGGTGGAAGGAAACTCTGGACTGGGAAAGAAGGTGGCAAAACAGATTCATTTCAAGTTCAAGGTCAGTTATTAATGTGCAATGCCATTGGGTACAGTTATTAAGTTTTCCTGAACTTCAGTTTCATTTGTTTTTAGTTTTATTTTTAAATTGAGATTATCAGACAATTAGATCTATAAAGTACACACCTTCTCATAGAATGAGCAACTTCCCATTTGACCTCATGCTCTATGTGGGAAAATAATTTTGTCTTGAGTAGATTGATATTCTGCCACAGTCTTATAGAATATTCATTCCTGGGATCCCTAGGTGGCTCAGAGTTTGAGCACCTGCCTTCAGCCCAGCTTATGATCCTGGGGTCCAGGGATCGAGTCCTGGAATACACTCCCTGCATGGAGCCTGCTTCTCCCTCTGCCTGTGTCTCTGCCTCTCTCTCTCAGTCTGTGTCTCTCATGAATAAATAAATCTTTTTTTTTTAAAAAAGAATATTCATTCCTATAAATGCAAGACATTTTTATTATTCAGAAAATAAGATCTATATCAAAGCTTCATTCATAGTTATTTTTCTCAGAGCTCTGTATCAAACATTTAGCTGATATACTTTCGCTGATATCCAGTATAGACATTTGAATCATGTCAATATTTTCAGAAATAAGGCATGAACATAACCCTGGGGCATTACCAACAGGTAAACAAATAACAGACATATTGATGGTGTTCAACTGACCCAGTCTAATTAACAGGAAATTTAATTATTGCTGACCAGGACTTGCTATGTAATCTGTGAGGCCTGGTACCAAATGAATAGAAGGGGCACCAATATAATATTTTTCAAACACTGTAAAGTCTTTTAAGATGGAGACATAGGGTATTAATCATGCATGGGGTGCTATTGAGCATGGGGCCTTCTGTGATTACACACATCTCACACCCAGGTAGTGGATGTTCGTGCTAACAAGGCGAGGACAGAAGAACATGAAAATTGACTTGAGTCAAATTCCCTCTCAACTGCAATAACAATGTTATAAAACTAACCTGATCATTTTTATTTTTAAAGATTTTATTTATTTATTTAAGAAAGAGAGAGTGACCAAGGGTGAGCGGAGGGAGAAGAAGAGAAGGAATCCTAAACAGACTCCATACTGAGTGTGGAACCCAACTGGGAGACTGATCTCACAATCCCCACCAAAATCAAGAGTTAAACACTCAACTGACTGAACCACCCAGGAATCCCTTACTATAGAATTTTAAAATAATATATTAAGATTGTAAAAGTTGTTTGCAATATTTATTTTAGATTTCAGTGAAGTTGTGTGTTTGGAATATAATTTTTCATGTCAGCTTTGGTGTCTAGTATGTGACTACTGGTCAAAAATTAAGAGATCACATGCTACTAATTAAACCAATTTGTGAACCCCAGTGAAGCTTCTGATATTTGGGTCTCCTAGTTTTTTTTTCCCCTGAGGAGTCTTCAGAACTTATATGACAGCTTATCCCCCTTATATGACAACTTCTGTCATATGTCATCTGTAAAAGGAAACATGTAGCAAAAATTTTGTTGTTTATTTTGCCATTTACTAATATTTTTAATGCATATGGCCATGCACACACCTTTATGCATTTATCCTATAATATAGTTTTACAAGAGCACAATCATATACAAAGATGCTGTTATAATATTATTATTATAGCATCAGATTGCAAAAATGTGAATATTTATCAATAAAGGACTCATATATTAGTTATGGTATATCCATGACATAGAATTCTATACAGTGGTTACAAACAAAACCTTATATATACTAACATGACAATGTGTCCAAGATATATGCCAAAAAATTTGCAGACCAGTATACACAGGTGTACATTTCATAAATATGGAAAAATATATATGCATTTATCTACACACTTTTGGTTTAAATAGACACTCTGTTATTATAATAACAATCATAATAACAAGAGTAATCAATAGTTAATTTTACATGCTTCTTCAATAAGATAGGTGCTCTTCTAAGCTTTAAATCCCAGTTAATCCTTATAGCAACCCTATAACATAGGTATTATACCCAGTCTCCTATTACAAAGGAAGAAATGAAGAAATTAAGGAGTAGACAGGGTCAGTGACATGTTTAAGGTCACACAGCTGCTATAATGGTGCCCAAGAATTAGACCTCAGATTTTGCACTTCTAAACTCTGAGCTTACTATGTCTCAGGTGGGCACCCTGGGGAAGGTACATCTGTGTCTGGATATACACAGAAAATGTCTGAATATATACATGGGACCTGTCAACAGCAATCACCTCTGGAGAAGGATGAGGAATGAGGACTTCCTTTGTGTTTCATAATCAATGGAACTTTTAATTTTTTATATTGAAAATACACTCCCTAAAAATATTTTTTAATGTTTAATATGTGCAAAACTTCTGGTTTTCTGCCCTGAAGCCTCAACTGTAGAAATGTAAAAGTTGCCTATGAGAGCTACTGCCTTCCAGTTTTAGATGTTGAAAGATTAACTTAAATTACAAACTGATAAAGATTTTTTGATTTACTCAATACTTGGTTCTTCTGGTACCTAAGATTGACTTTGCTTTACTGCTTTGTAGAGAATACAATTTCATAAAATACACATCAAACTCATCCAAATAGCCAGTCATTTAGCTGTCTGTTTGGTGTACTTATGCATTCGGTCATGTACTGTGAGCAAAATACAGCCGAATTTGATCAGGCTGCTGTTTATAATTTAAGACAGGGACCTCTAAATGACTCCTTTTTGTATGTTTCTGAAAAGGTCAGGCACCAACATGTTTTACCAAATAAAACTCAGGTTTGAAGAATATGCCTTCTAAACTGATTTTTACTACCTGGACTTTAATAGGTTTTACAGGGCTTCTTTGTTAAATTGCCCTGACAATTTCCATTTCCAGTTGCTTCAATCATATTAACAGAAGGTAAAGTTCACAAATAGTAAAATATGTCACTGCACTGTGTTTGGATTTTCGGAAATAGATCACAAAACTGACAAACACACAGGACATAATGTTTGGCATTCCAATTCATGTTTGCTTGGCATATCTCATTTGGGGCAGGACAAGATGCCCTACCACAAACGGAAGTATCTCATTACTCAGGAAATAAAACATGCTTGCACCAAAGACTTGACAACTCCCATTAAATATATCAAAAGAATGATGGAATTTTTTTTCCCAAAGAAAAGTAGAAAGGTCAAGGATGTGGGGTAGAAAATATGTGTGTAGAAACATTTGTTCTTGTATAGTTTAAAAAATATATGTATAGAATTCCATCAGAATGCATGAATCTTTCACAGAATAACTTCTCCTTCCAAAATAGGATGCCCTGCTCTATCCACAGCTGTGCTCAGCAAGAGTAGAGGAAGGTAACATTTTCCAAGAAACTAAAATAAGGCCAAATATTTTCTGGAAGTTCATTAATAGACTGACAATCTATTTTTTATTTTTTGAGTCACTATATATTTCTTGAGCCTTTATATAGCAAATATGGGGCTAATACCATGGAGAGACCAGAAGATAAGAGGCTGTCATTTGACAGGATAATTATAGGAGGCTGGAAGTCTTTTTTTTTTTTAATTTTTTATTTATTTATGATAGTCACAGAGAGAGAGAGAGAGGCAGAGACACAGGCGGAGGGAGAAGCAGGCTCCATGCACCGGGAGCCCGATGTGGGATTCGATCCGGGTCTCCAGGATCGCGCCCTGGGCCAAAGGCAGGCGCCAAACCGCTGCGCCACCCAGGGATCCCGGAGGCTGGAAGTCTTAAAGAAAGGACATATAACTGAACATGAGTGAAGGCACTGTCCCTCAAAGTGTCCTGAAAGAAGTGTCATGTATACAGAGATCTGAAAAACAGTTTTGCATTACTTCACTAAGTCAGGTAAGGGTGGGTGGTGAGAACAAATCTTATACATAAGCCTGAACTTCAGAAAGAACATGACAAATTGTGGTGACTACTGTATAAAATTTATTTCTTGTGGGTATTTAGCCTTATATTACTCTGCCCCTTTTCCCTAGCTGATGTTTATGCATTAATCTGTCATATTCATTCTAGACCTACATGTATTAATGATAGACCCCACATGTATATTGTATATGCTTTCATCAGTTAATATTCCATATCCACCTTGGTAGTTGTCCTCAGATAAAGTAAATACATCATCTAGAAAATATTTAAAATAATGTTTTAAGAAAAACTTTTTATAGAATAGGCTTTGAATCAAAGTAAATTTGAATTTTAAGAATTAACATGTCTACTTATAAGTAAAAAAAGTCAAATTTTTATGGCTGCAAACATGCAAAGAGATGACGTCAAGTAAAGAAAAAAGCTCCGCATGCAGCTCAAAGCAAATATGCACTAATAATTCTTGGACGTATATATATTGGTTTGAGAACAATTGATTTACCTTTTTTTGTGCTTAGGTCTTCTTATATCCGATTAGGAAAAAAGTTATGCACATCCCGATGTTGACATACACACATGTTATTTCAGTATCTGAATTACCATGGTATAATAAAAACTTTAAAAGAGAACTTCTAATAATATCATTCATTCAGCCATCATTAACTCAACAAATATATACTCATCATCTACTATGTGCCAGGACCTTTGCCATGCATAGGAGCAATAGTAGACTCTCTGTCTTCTGGGGTCTGTAGAAGTGAGATATGAGGGGTGCCTGAGTGGTTCAGTCAGTTAAATGTCAGCCTTCAGTTCAGGTCATGATCCCAGGGTTCTAGGATCGAGCTCCACATAGTTGGGTTTCTAGCTCAGTGGGGAGTTTGCTTCTCCCTCTGCCCCTCTCCCCTTTCATGCTCTTTCTTTCTCTCTCAGATGAATCAAAAAAAAATTTTTTTTTTAAGTGAGATGTGAAATGCTAATGGGTACTGGTATGATTTGTGAATCGTTATAATGGTATTGAAATACTTCCATATCTCTTGGGAGGCAGTTTTCTTATTGAATCACCACACCTCATCCCTGTAAAGTGTCACTCAGATTCCTAAAACCTGCTATATATAAAAGGGTATCTGAGAGCCCCTCTCTAGCTCTTAAGTTGACTTAATAAGTCTGGACTTATTGCTCAGTGACAATGCTATTCTGGCAATTTGATATAGTGACTGTCACCCTTGCATACAACCCTAGTCAACCATCCAGTTCAGCCTCATGTCTAGGGATACATCACAAAATGTAGATACTGAGAAGAGGAGAAACAAAATACAGAGTAAGCATGTAGAAACTTACAGCAATTTGACAGACTAGTTGTATGTCTGTTAAAACTGATAATAATAATTAAAAAATAGGGCTTGCATTTTATACATTTCTGCTTTTATTTAATTTTTTGGACAATTCACTTTTCTTATATTTTACAAAAGCATCAGTTTATAGCCGATTGGAAATGAAGACAATGGGTCCTGAAACATGGTTTGGGATGCAAGTACTCTGTTATTCCCAACTCTCTGCAGAGAATGCTATATAAAAAGAATATGAATGAAACCTACAAAGAATACATAAAATGAGCATTCTATTATCATATGAGACTTCTCCTGCATTCTCACAATCTCCCCAAACCAAGCAAGAACCCAGGAAGAGTGACATATACACACAAAATATACCACTAAGCACACTGAATTTCTACTTTGACTCAGGGAACATTTGGACCTCTTGCCTTTTAGTTCTTTTGGTTAAAGCATCAATTAAGCAGTGCTTCCTTAAGCAGCTCTGGTGAATGTATTCAGTTGCCTGTTCTTGCCTTGATCACATTCTTCTCTTAGCCTCAGCAGCTTCAGACAGTTCATATACAGATATACATATATATATGTATATGAACCACCACACCTCATCCCTGTAAAGTGTCACCCAGATTCTCTCTCTCTCTCTCTCTCTAATATATATATATATATATATATATATATATATATATATATATATATATGTTCACGCATGTGTGTGTGCATCCAACTTAGACGAGTGATGTGCCTGAGTGGAAGCATACATTCCTGTCATCACGTGATGCATGTAAATGAAAGAATACATTCCTGTCATCCATACAAGAGAAGCAAAACACCAACCCCAAAGGGATTAACATGGGAAGTTTTCTGCAAAATTATATAGTCTTGACTTCAAGCAGTATATAATTCTGACAGTGAAATTAACAATGTAAGTAGAAATGTATCCTGCTTTATCCTTAAACATCCCATTAGAAATATTTATCTTAGTTTTAAGGCTTTTTTTTCAGATAAGCTTCAATTATTTGATTGGAAAGACTGAAATTTGATTTTAACTGGGAGTACTCCATGAAACTTATTAAAATATTCCCACAAAATTTAGAACTCCTAAAAAATACCTCAGTCTGGATGGTGGTTTCATGGGTCAATGCAAATCTTTAGCTGGTAGAGGTAAATGGTAAATGATTTAGAGATAATATGATATGATGTCTGGGATATGTTGTAGTGGTGCAAGGAAATTTAGAAAGGGCTTGGATGAAATGAGATTGACAGTAAGTAAAAGTTGAAGTTAGGTCATAGGCTCCTTATGCTATGTTATACATTTTCTCTGCTTTTGTGTATGTTTTTAAATATTCTATTATAAAGGTAAAAAATAGAAAAATATATGTATGTCTATTGTTTTCAACAAAGCTTATCTTTTCCATAAAATCAGTTGTAAGACATTAAATATTATAAATGAATAATAAACTAAACTTCTAAGTCACATTCAAAACAATTAACTTAGAAATTTCAGTTTTCATATAATGTGGTTCGTAACTTCAGGCAAAAATATAATATGGAAAATGTGAGTAAGACATGGGTTTTCTGAAAGTGAAGTAAAACAGTAAAATGCTTAAATTTTCTAACTACTGTTTGGAAAAAAACTTCAAAATTCAGAAAAGTAAAAGCAGGCAATCCATTTTGCCAATTAAAGAGAAAATAGAAGGAGACTTCAAAATTAAATTAAATCTAAAATTGATTGATTTATCATTTACATCTTTCTATGAATAAATATAGAAAATTTGTACTAAATTGAAAAAATAAATCTATAGTATCTTGGAAACTTATCCAATACAGTGATTCTGGAATCCCAAACAGATGTTTGCCATTTTCTAACACATCTTAGCACACAGACTTAATAGTTCATTTATGTTGAGTCAAGCTGTGAAATTTTTTCTCTTTCAGGTTATTTTATTAATTTATCTTATATGATATGTCTCTTGCTTAGACTGCATATTATGGAAAAGTCTTGTTTCATTTGAAAGAGTTCTGCTCGAAATTAATATGGTGGAGATTCTTCTTCCTCAATTTAAAGAAAAAATAGTACATTGATGGATAGAATGGTTTCCACCATGTATTTTTCTTAAACATTGGCACTAGCGACATTTGTCTGAAAGTGAGCTCTAGAAGATGAAAGAATGAATAAACAAACAGAAAAGGAATAGTACAGAAAAACTCAGAAACAGATGTGAATGTTTAATCTGGCTGCTGGTTTTTCTCATGTCCACATATGCCTGGTTGTGATTTTAGATTGCATACATAAAATACAGTCATATGTTCTGCTCATAAAATCAACCCTAGTTATTATAAAAAATTACACATGGCAGCTTTCCATAGTTGCTTTTGTACTTCAAGAGTCTGAGGACAGATTCCTATGATATGAGCAAACCATCTCCAACTCCAGCTCTGATGCAAGATTCTACATGTTACTGAAATCCCCTGGGCTCTAAGGAAGACTTATGTTCATGTCCAAAAAAGTTCAACACACTTAAATACTTTTGAGAACAAAATCCTTGGTGAGCAAATGACCTGGCCAGAATGTCTGTCAGCATGTAAGCTGCATCCTGATCCATACCCATTTGCCTATACCTTGTGAATCCATTCCCAACAATATGGTCTTCAGCCATCAACTACATGACCACCCAAGAGAAGTGCTAGAACACCACTGAGTTCATTTTGAACAAAAACTAGCAGTGAGAAAATATAGTCATCCTTATTCTAATTTATCATTCTAACCCAAAAATGGCAGACGAAGGTAACTCATAACCTTGTAATATTGGTGCATGATTCAACAAAATTTCTACTCATCTAAGAAAGGCTAAACCTTACAAACTTTTCACCAAAACTGATATCTTAACTCATAAGACACATACACACTGCCAAGCAGAAAAAAGGCAACCTGTCTTGTTTTATATCTTAACAACATCAGAAGGAGGGGCAAACATTAAGACCATATAATATACCTAAACTACAAAGCAGACTAGCTCCTAACTACTTATTATAAAATCTTTGGAAGTGCAAGAAGCATGGTAACATGAAAGGACATACACATCCGCACCTGCACACTGAACATTGTACATTATGCCCAACCCATTAAGACAGAAATAGGGACACTATTGAAAAAGTGTCAGAAAGCTGCACTGTTTTATCCCTCTGTAGAATCTGAACTGCCAAGACCAAGTCTAAGAGACACTAATGTTTTATTCTCACTAGTCTATCAACTTATGAGTCCATGCTGGATCATCTCCCATTTCTACTTTCTCCATATTCTTCTTTGATAATGCTTATTGTTATTTGCATCCATTTTCAACCTAATTTCTTTCTTGTACGTGGGTCTGCCATGACGTACATTGAAGTACACAGTTCTTCAATTCACACTATAATCTGGAATCATCAGTTGTAAGAGTAAAACAGAGATTTTATGAATTCACACGTCATTTAAAATTATGGAAAACACAAAGGAATTCCTATAAAATGACACAATATTATTCCATGGACTGAAATGCACAACAATATAGCAAAGGAGTATTGCCTATATTTAAACACTGCATCCTTAAGCTGGTGCACTGACCTTTTAACAATCAGCTCAGGGTAATGTCATCTACAATTAAATATTTGTAGTACTTTTCATTTTTGGTCTTCAGCTTCAAAATTTGTACTCTGCACAGGTGTTCCACTTAATACACAACTCGATTTTCGAATTGCATTTTAAAGAAGGAAAAGTAAACGAGGATAAACAATTTATTAAAAAATATACACAGAATATAAATGTTACACTGAAAATATTTAGAGAACAGATAGAACATAATCTTTAATGCAAATTATAAAAACTAGCCATGGGAAAGTTGTAGTGTGTGCACTGAGGGAAAAAAGACCTCAGGATCATGTCATTAACGTGAAACTAAAAAAGAAAGGAAGCCTTTATAAGGTTTATATTTGCTTTATTTGGGGAAGTATTTCAACCTTATCAATATGTCAAAAGATATCTGAACGCACTTGAGTTTTAATTTATCATTCTTTCCAATCTTTTTTAAAAGACATGCTGGTAAACAAATGACAGATTTTGACTCCTCTAGTAGTCTACCCTTCAAAGAAAACTAATGATCTCTAACTAGTGAGACAGATCTTAAAAAATAAAGAAACAGAATTAGTTCCTAGGAAAATTCTAACATTCATAACAAATTATCCAGAAGAAGCTTAGTTATATATGATTTCAGTATATAATGGAATAAATTTTTAGTGATTGAAATTTATTATTTGCCCCCATTTGCAGGCACTGAAGTGCAGTAAGTATTTTAATCAGTTAGTTTCTGCTGTTCAGAAGACTTAATTGTTCAGCTTCTGTTTGGAGTCATCCAACAAAAATCTGAGATCCTACCATGAGCAAAATCTAAAGGTAAGTATGGACATGAATCAGGTCTGGATGTTGGTCCCAGGGAGAGCCTGGTCATTGGACTAGTTAAAAAATGAAGTGCTACAGAGGCTTAAGATTGAACTTCAAAAGAATTTCAAAGTGATAGAAATTCAAAAGAAAGGAGGTATGATGAATTATTATTAAGTACAACGTGTCATTAAACATATTGAAATGTTAATTTGTTTCTGATATGTAATCATATAGTTTATTGCCTTAAGATGAAATAGATAGATAGATAGATAGATAGATAGATAGATAGATAGATACTATTTTATTGGTAGCTACTATCGGAAAAATAATTGAGGACAACAAAATTAAGTGGGATTTTTAAAATGCAGTAGTGACAAAATGATGACCTAACATTATCACTTTATCATTCTAAAGTAGGGTTCATCAACCTCAACATTATTGATATTTTGAACCAAATAACTCCTTCTATGTGTGTGTACGGCAGGGGAGAGGCCGTTCCATGAATTTGTAGGATGCTTAGCATCATACTGGCCTATACCTACTCACTAAATACGAGTAGCAACCTCTGCCACAGTTGTGACAACCAAAAATGTTTCTAGAAATTGCAGTTGAAGACCACTGCTCTAAAGCATCCTTCAAATGTGAGTTTAGATTATCACTTCCACCAAGAAAGGATTCCTGAGCATCCCAGATGAAATATATTTTGTCTCCACTATATGTTCCTGAATTATACCTCTAGATAACTGTTCTTATTACTCACATATACCTCCCTATATACTCTAAGTTTACTTCCATATGGAATTGTGTTTTATTCACTATTAGTTCTCCACATGTAAGGGCACCCCTGTGCATATGTGTTGAGCAAATTAGTGATGAAAAAGTAAGTAGCTGGACTGGCCAATGTAGTGAGGAGGGGCTCTTTCGTGTTTCATAGGCTGCCAGTAGAGGCCAGTAGCACACATCTCCCCCCACCACCAGTAATGACAACTAAAAATGTTTTCAGACAGTTGCCCAATGGCCCCTATGGGGGTAAAAATTGCCTCCAGTTAAGAATAACTGCTCTGAAAGATTGTACAGAGAAATGGTAAATATTTAGTAGTAAAGCTCAGTTTTTATTAAAGAGAAAAATAAATTTTACAATACTTTATCTTGCCCAATGAAAATAATTCAGATACAGTAATGGTTTTGGGGTCAGATATGAAATGAGATCATGGTATCCAATGGTTATATGACTGTAATTAGGTTAAACTTTTGAGCTTCTGTTTTCTCATTTGCAAACCTGGGGAACTAATAACTACTATATAGATCTCTTTCATTCAATAAATATTTATTGTTAACTATTGCCTGCTGGACAAATTCTGTCCTTGGCTCAGAAGGTATACAATAGTGGCAAGAACTATTACAGTTACAAAACTATTACACTTACAAATTTATTACAGTTACAAAACTATTACACTTACAAATTTTCTACTCTAGAGTAAGAGAAGGATGGTATCCAATTGTTTACCATATAAAATTTAAATTACAAATTGTGAACAAAGATTCTAAGAAGTTATATAAGAGTCTATAAGATTTTACATAGAAAGAGCAGATGACCCACACTGGGATGTCATTAAGATTTCCCTGAGGCAATATTGCTGACACTTGAATTGTGGCTTGAGGGGTATGTGAAAACTAACTTTGGAAGGGGGGGAAGAGAAAAGAGGCGAGATTAAATGAGGGAAGGTGTGAAAGCACATAGCACAAGGCTTGCCTGATACTCTGTAGAAAAATCAATGAATGCAAGCAACAGATTATAAATAATGCCAATACTGACAAAAATTAACAGATAGGAATAGGACATTAAGCAAAGTGGCATCTGATTCAATATTTTTCCTGCAACTAAATGCTATTTACAATTCATTTACAGAATTCTAAACTAAGATAATAGTGTTATGATGATACTAACATTGTTAAAATAAAATAGTCCTTTTGGAGAATAGAATATTGGTGCCTTGAACATCTTCACTTTCTGGGTATACAATTTTCCATTATATTGTATCATATGGTTAAATTCTACAGTTAGGAAACAACAAGGATTAGCACATAGTCCAGTTAATAAAGCCCTACTATTCCACTGTGCTAACAGTCCCTTTGAGAACTCAGCCATCAGTTACACAAATCATTTGGCCAGGAATGGAGCATTTACCATATGTATGAGTTACTAATTTCCTGGACATTATCAGCCATTAGCTGGTTTCCTGTGTCCCAGCAAATGCTGAGGTAAGTCTTGATTGCCAACATTGCACATTTCAAACATTAATCCATAGGCCATTTCCTCCATCTAAGATATAATAACACTCTATCTGTAGTCTCTATCTGTAGTTCTTTTGTCAAATACATATGAGAAAAGGTCAGAAAGTTCAAGTAAGGGAAATGTGTACAAAAGAAAAGCCAACAGTGTACTAGTGTAATTATGTGGGTGAAACCCTTTATTAAAATTTTGGGAATTTGATTGGCTATGCATGAGTACTATGGAACAGAATGAATTACCAGGAAGCTCCCACACAGCATTTAGGGGTTTCCTTACAAAGTGTGTTCAAATGCATAACCATTGTCCTTCCCTTCCTTCCTAGTCTATAAGTGTTGTTCTTTGACTAACTAGAATTCCCAAGATGCTGAAGGGATACAGCTCATACATCTTAACGCTGCTCAAAACATCCCCGCTTATGATCACCCATAAAGAATGTTGCCACTATCTCTCCCTCTTTTATATTGGTGACATCGAGACGTTAAAAAAAAATCAAAAGGTGAATCATCAGACAAAAAAGATTGAAGGTGCATTAACCAAGTAACTGGAGCATTATTACTTTTCATTGTCAGTATTTGAATTCCTGACTTCTTTAATATGCAACATACCACTACTAATTTATTTACAATTAGAAATTATTTGCACAGTGAAACATTTGAACAGTATAATAAGGAGGTAGTCTGTTTTTAACATTGGGAGCATTACTGACATGTTATTAAGGTTAAGAGTTGTCCAGTCCTTTAACTTTACGCATACATCTTTTGCATATCATTACTCTGAATTACTTTGGAATCTCTTTATGTTCCCTTCTAGCTCAAAAATGTCTCTAAATGGAGACTTTTCAAGGTCAAACTTTGATAAATGATGTCATTCATTCAATCTTAGACATTCCTTTAGAACTTAATCATTTACCGAGTATATTACATATAGGAGTCATAATTTTAATACTTTTATCAAGTGGAATCACTATATAGAATTATTTGACTATCATGGTTAAATTTTGTCATGCAAACATCAGAATGACATTTTCTAGGTTATATATAGGTCAAAAAACATAGAATTGTGCAAAAATAATCTTCATATAGTTATGTTTATTTACATATTTACACATATTTGTTTTTTGTGATATATAACTATGGCAAATACATATATATATATATATATATATATATATATGTTATATTAATTACATTATGCTATTAGGGCAAGCTCAATTGTTGCAATGAGTCCCTAATTAAAGAAGATTAATTTAATTTACATTTGATCAAGAGGGTTCTCATCATTATTCATGTTCTGACAATCCATTAACAAGGACATGTTCTCTGAATAATCAGCTAGGTGAATTTTTTTTATATATAACATTTATTATATCGTTTTTGCGAGATGTTGTCACTTTTTATTACAAAGTAGCCAGTGTTTATTCTAGAGAACTGGAAAATACAGATGTGGGCAGCCCGGGTGGCTTAGCGGTTTAACGCCACCTTCGGCCCAGGGTGTGATCCTGGAGACCCAGGATGGAATCTCCTCTGGCTCCCTACATGGAGCCTGCTTCTCCCTCTGCCTGTGTCTCTGCTTCTCTCTCTGTGTGTGTCTCATGAATAAATTAATAAAATCTTAAAAAAAAAAAAAAGAAAATACAAATGTGCTTACTGAAGAAAATGAAAATCACTGTACTTCTGTATCTGGAAATAACTGTAGATAGGATTTTAGTTTATTTCTCATTTTTTTTTTGTTTTTCTATGCAAAACAGTTTAAAAAGGAAAACATAGGTTAATATCAATTATCATTTTGTACCCCGCTCTCCAGTTGATCCTGTACTATAACCGTTTTTCTCTTAAGATTAAATATGCTTAAAAAAATACCATTTTAGTGGATGCATTTTATGGGTTCACCATAACCTATCAAACTACTACTCTATAAAACCTATGCCTACCAGGATTATTCTTTCCTATTGGATATCATTCAAATTTTTCACATTCAAAATTTATATTTAATTGGACTTGTCCACATGTTGGATTTTTTTAAAGGTAAGTTTCTGGAAATTTATTTATTTATTTATTTATTATTTATTTATTTATTTATTTATTTATTTATTTATTTATTTAAAATTTATTTTTTATTGGTGTTCAATTTGCCAACATATAGAATAACACCCAGTGCTCATCTCATCAAGTGCCCCCAAGAGTGCTGGTCACCCAGTCACCCCCACCCCCTGCCCACCTCCCCCTCTACTACCCCTAGTTCATTTCCAAGAGTTAGGAGTCTCTCATGTTCCATCTCCCTTTCTGATATTTCCCACTCATTTTTTCTCCCTTCCCCTTTATTCCTTTTCACTATTTTTTACATTCCAAATGAATGAGACCATATAATGTTTGTCCTTCTCCGATTGACTTATTTCACTCAGCATAATATCTTCCAATTCCATCCACGTCGAAGCAAATGGTGGGTATTTGTCATTTCTAATGCCTGAGTAATATTCCATTATATACATAGACCACATCTTCTTTATGCATTCATCTTAGAAAGAAATTTATAATTTAAACTCAAAGTAATTTCTGGAAAATCCAAATTCATATCTCAATAATTTATGACTTTACCAAAATATTATATCTGTATTGGTTTTAATAAGTACAAACTTCATAGTAAAAATGATATCTTGTTTTTGCATCCATTTAATTACTAGCAATATTTATGACAATGTATAATGGTATTGGCCATATGCATTTCTTCATCTGTAACTTGTCTGCTTATGTCTTTTGTTAAAAAGTACTTTGTTACTGGGGCGCCTGGGTATCTCAGTCAGTTTAAGTGGCCAACTCGATTTTTGCTCAGGTCATGATCTCAGGGTCCTGGGATTGAGCACCACATCTGCCTCCACCCTCAGCAGGGAGTCTGCTTCAAGATTCTCTCTCTCCTTCTGCTCCTTCCCCAACGCGCACTCTCTCTCTCTCAAATAAATAAATAAATAAATATTTTTTAAAAGTACTTTATTATTAAAAAATGCTAACCATCATCTGAGCTTTTACCATGTTGTAATCTTTTCACTGGTGGAGGATCTTGCCTAGATGTTGATGTCTGTGGAGTGTTCAGGGTGATGGCTGCTAAAGTTTAGGGTGGCTGTGGCAATTTCGTAAAAAAAATAAAGTTTGCCACATCAATCGACTCTTCCTTTCATGAACAATTTCTCTGTAGCATGTGATGCTGTTTGATAGCATTTCATCCACAGCAGAACTTTCAGAATTGGAGGCAATTCTCTTCAACCCTGCCGCCGCTTTATCAATTAACTTTATGTGTTATTCTAAATCTTTTGTTGTCATTTCAAGGAACCACTTTCTTTGCTCATCCAGAAAATACAACTCTTCATTCATTGAAGTTCTATGATGAGATCGCAGCAATGCAGTCCCATATTCAGGCCCCACTTTTAATTCTAGTTCTCTTGCTGTTTCCACCACATCTGTAGTGACTTCCCCCGCTGAAGTCTCAAACCCTTCAAAGTTATCCAGGAGGTTGGAGTCAGTAAATCAGTACCTTGGTATAATATTACTTCCTTTTCTGGGAGTTTAGAAAATTTTTGTGTGCTGTATACATTGAAAGTCTTCTCTAACATAATAAAATTCCTTTATTTGCTACTGTATGCTTAAAAAGTGGTAATATTCCTACATAAATATCTGATTAGGGTTGCCTCTGAAGCCAGATCCCTAAGGATATGTATGTGTTTGTTTGTATCCCCAACAACATGACATTCTTCTCATGGAATGTAAATTAATTTTTGAGTGATCATTATTTCAGCACATCATTGATCATTATTTCTATCACAATTTACCTTGAATTAGAAGATATCTTAATCTAAATTTTACTTTGCATTGGGCTTATCAAACAGTTCTGTTCAGTTACCTTAAATGTGAACACCGGGGAAGATAGTTTATGTTTGACATGTGAATATAATTCCCAAATAGATCCTAAGAGTAAAACATTCATCAGTGCAAGAAAAAAGACTGAAAGTTATTCAACAAAATAAAAAATGCATCTTTAGTATAGTTTCATCTAAAAGTTTATTTCCTTTATTGAAATATGCAAAGTTGCCTAAATCACTTTTCCAGAGATGTCAAAAAAAAAAAAAAAAGAATTTCAGTAAGAAAAGGAAGTCTATATTTGTTTTGAATTTGACCATTTTCTTGAAGCTCAATATTCTTTTTGTTTGGAATGCTTTTTGATACAGAGAAGGAGTAGATTTCCTTGCATAGACTGGGATGTCAGCTCCCACTGATTTGGCCAAGAGACTCCGAATTTCATGGTGTGTTTGAATAATTCAAGTAGTGGGTAAAATGTGTATCCTAGAGGTGGTGAGAAAAGACAATAAAGCTGAACATGATGCCTAACTCATTCACAGTACTCACATTTCTATTTTTTTTCCCTACAGTGTAATGCATTTGTGAATAGCTCCCATAAGTGTCTAAGTGATATGGATCATAATATAATAAATACAGGATGCACAGAAAACCAGAGATCACAAAGGCCTACCATTCAATTTTGTTATTGTTAACTTTAGGCTCCACTTTCAGACAAAAGGCAGACATGCTGTGGAGCTGCAAAATGCTTTTGTATTTAAGGAATAATTGCATTGAAAAATCATGGCTACTTGTTATAAATAAACATCTTTTAAAAAGGTATGTACTTTGTGGATGTATATGGATGTGTATATGCATATACAATGTATATCTAGGTTATTTAAGGCTTCTAAAATTCATGGCTTATCAATCTTCATTTTCAAATCCCTGATGTATGTCTTCTTAACAAACAAAAATGTCCGTCTTGTCCACTGCCACCACCACCACCACCACCATTACCATCAATAGTTAGAATGATTACTTTGAGCCATTTTTGGTGGGCTCAAGGACTATAACCTCCTAGATATATCCTATATCTAGTTAGGAGTGACTTAAAGAAATATCCCTCAGCAAAAGTTAGTTTATAATCACAACAGTTTATCAGTTGAATTGTTAGAATAATCTATACTAGTCATTCATTCATTAAACAAAGATTTATTAAGTTTCTACTATGTAAATCCAGAACTGTAACAGATTCTGAAGTGCATTGTATTAATGATTTTGTCAATCTGCTATTGTCATTTTAGAAATCAGGGAGTGCCATCACAACATGGCCCAATATGATGCCCTCACTTATAGAACCTCAACAACAATAATTTGGCATTCATCCATGGACAGAAGTGCCTTTGTGGAATCTGTGGAATCTAACACCAAACACCAAGAGAGCCAGAAGGTGTCATGCATGAGAGAATCCTTGTGGAAATCAGTTTGCCAGGGGAAAATTTCCAGAATATCATTGAGGCAAAGAATAAAAATAAATAAATACTTAACAAATGTGTTTTGGATGCATTGGAGAAGGCAAGAGAAAATTTGACTTTACTCATGTTACCTTTCCACCAAAGTGGGACAGTTTGGTGCTGAGAAAGACCATCTCAGCTGGTGATTTCACCCAAGACAGAAACTAAGAGTTCATGAGTGAGTGTCCATCTTCTCCAGATATGTGGGATGCCTACAAAAATGTCTACTTATCTCTTGCACAATACAGAGTATCAAGTTATGGCTGCATCACTGGAGTGTAAGATGAGGCTGGGAAAGTGGCAGATAGGATTTTCAAAGGGCATTAAAGGGATACAGGTCCTACTAACTACATTGTGTACTCCAACAAGAAATAAGCCTATAAGGTACTGTGGATGCCTCACCTTTTAACACTTCAACTATCCCACAAGTCCTATGCCCTTGGATTCTGAGCACCTCATTCACAGAGACACACCCCACACTGATGGTGGTGAGAGGGAATTTAGATAGACAGCTAGGGACCACATCAGAAAACCAACCCAAATCTGTGGGCCAGGAAGATATCACAAACTTGAGTTTTGCCTCCATCCTTCAGAAAGCAAAAGAGAGGCTATTGGCATCTAATTTGGTATATTGTAGGATCCAGAGAAGGTATACAAGCTTAAGAATTCCACCACAAGAGGGAGCAAGAAGTATGAAGCAGGCTTGTTCAGAGACAGTCTAAGAAAGCCTCAGAATCCCAACCAGCACTACTGAAAAGTATTTCCTTCCTCAAGTCAGTCAGTGAAAACTAAAGGAGATGACTACTACTTCAAGGAACATTAAAAAAAAATGACATTACAAAAGTATTTTAATAGTTTTCCAGTATTCAACCCCAAAGATATGAAGATCTGCAATTTACCTGATTATTCACAACAGCTGTTTTAAAGAAACTCAATGAGCTAAAAGAAAACACAAAAAGAATTCAACAAAATCATGAAATCAATACATGAACGAAATGAGAAATTTAACAAAGAAATAGAAATCGTTAAACCAAATGAAACAGAAATTCTGGAGATGAAAAATAAAAAGAATGAAATGAAAACTGCAGTAGAGAATATCAAGATCAGATTGGATCAAGTAGAAGAAAGAATAGATGAAGTAAAAGATGAGACCTTTGAAATTATGCAGTCAAAAGAGAACAAAAACAACAAAAATAATAAAAATAATTTTAAAAGGATGAATAGTAGAAGACTATCAAATAAACGATCTACAAATTATTGGAGTTCCAGAAGGAGAAGAGAGGAAAAAAGGAGCAAAGAGTTTATTTAAAGAAATAATGATTGAGGCCTTCCCAAATCTGAGAAGAGAGTTATATATGCAAGTTCACAAAGCACATATATCCCCAAATAAATGTAACTTAAAGTTATCTTCTCTAGAGGCACCTGGGTGGCTTAGTTGGTTACATGTCTAAACTCTTGGTTTCAGCTCAGGTCATGATGTTAGGGTCATGAGATTGAGCCCTACATCAGACTCCATGCTCAGCACAGAGTGCTTGACATTCTCTCTTTTCCTATGCCCCTTCCTCTGCTCATGTCTCTCTCTATAGATAAATAGATAAAATTTATACATAAAATAAATAATTACAATCTTCAAAAAATAAAATAAAGCAATGTTCTCTTACACATTATAATGAAACTGCCAAAAATGAGAGATTAAAGAGAACCTCAAAAACAGGTAGAAAAAAGAAGCGTGTAACTTATAGGGGAATCTCCACAAGATTATCAAAGGATTTCTCAACAGAAACCCTACAAGACCAGAGAAAGTGAGATATTATAATTAAAGTTTTGTGAGGTGGGTGCCAGGGACAAAAAATAAAAACAATGAAAAAAAAATGCCAACCAAGAATATTTTTTCTGATAAAATATTATTTCAAAAATGAGGGAGATGTAAAATCTTTTCCAGGCAACATAAGGCTGAGGGAGTTCATCATCACTAGACTTGCCTTATAAGAAATTCTAAAACATGTTATTCAAACTGAGATGAAAGTATGCTAATTAGTATCATAGAAACATATGAAAATAAAGAAGACACCAGTAAAGGTAAGTAGACAGTCAAAGTCAGAATACTCTAATATAACATGGTGAAGTGTTAAGCACTTAACTCTAGTATAAAGATTAAAGAACAGAATAATTAAAAATAAATATATATATAAATATTATAATTTGTTAGGGAATACACAGTATTAAAAGAGGTAAATTGTGATGTCAAAAAAATAAAAGTAGGGGGACGCGTGGGTGGCTCAGTGGTTGAGCATCTGCCTTCGACTCAGGTTATGACCTGGGGTCCGGGGATCAAGTGCCACATCAGGCTCCCCGGAGGGAGCCTGCTTCTCCCTCTGCCTATGTTTCTGCCTCTCTCTCTCTGTGTCTCCCATGAATAAATAATAAATAAGTAAGTAAGTAAGTAAGTAAATAAATAAATAAATAAACAAAAAATAAATAATTATTTGAAAACCCATAAAAGTAGGGAGGTAAAAGAGTTTTTACATGCAATCAAAGTTAAGTTGTAATCAGTGTAAAATAAACTGTCATATCTATGTTTTATGTAAACTTCATGATAACCACAAAATAAAGACCTATAGTAGAAACATGAAAGATAAAGAGAAGAAAATCAAAGTGTGCCATTAAAGATAATCATCAATTCACAAAGAAAGGCAGCAAGAGAGGAAGAAAGGAACACAAGAGCTACACAACAGCCAGAAAAAAATTAAGATGATTTTAGTAGGTCCTTAACTATCAGTAATTACTCTAAATATAAATGGAAAAAATTCTCCAAACAAAAGGCTTAGCATGACTGAATGGATTAAAATCAAGACCCAGCTATATACTAACTATAAGAGATTAACTTCAGTTTGAAGGGCATAAGCTCAAAGTGAAGTGATGGACAACATTCTCCTAAACAATTGGTCAAAGGAGATATTAAAAGGGAAAATGATAGATAGATAGATAGATAGATAGATAGATAGATAGATAGATGATAGATAGATCTTATACATATCTTGCAAAAAAAAATGGAAATATAACATACCAAAACATGTTGAGTGCACAAAACCAGTTCTAAGAGACAAATTTATAGTGATAAATTAATATGCTAAGAAAAAAATCTCAAATAAACAACCTAACTTTATACCTCAGGGAATTAGAAAAAAGAAGAACAAAACAAGCCCAGAGGCAATACAAGTAAGGAAATTAAAACAGAGCAGAATGATAAAATAGATACTAGAAATACAATAGAAAATGTCAAAAATACGAAAGAATCATATACCATAATTAAGTGGAACTTATCCCTGGTGTGTAAGAATTGTTCAACATACACAATCAGTAAATCGATACACCACATTAGTAGAATGAAAGATAAAAATCACGTTATCATCTCAATAGATGCAGAGGAAGTACTTGGAAAAACACAATATCTTTCATAATATAGACTCTAAACAGCATGGATATAGAAGGAATATTCCTCAACATAATAAAGGCCATAATTGACAAGCTCACAGCTAACATCATACTCAATGGTGAAATGATGAAGACTTTCCTCTAAGATCAGGAACAAGACAAGGATGCCAATTCTCTCACAACTTTTATTCAAAATAGTACTGTAATTTCTAGCCAGAGTAATTAGCCAAGATAAAGAAATAAAAGGCATGTAAATAGAAAAAAAATAAGTAAAACGGTCTCTGTTTGCAGATGATATGATCTTATATAGGGACAATCCTAAAGATTCCACTGAAAAGCTATTTATTTATTTTTTAGAAAAGCTATTTAAGTGAATAATAACAGTAAAGGATACAAAATCAACATATAGAAAATAGCTTTTCTATAAACTAACAATGAATTTTCTGAAAAATAAATAAGGAAAATAATCCCATTCAAAGCAGCATCAAAAAAAATAAATAAATAAAATACTCAGTAATAAATTTAACCCAAAAGATGAAAGACCTATCGACCCTGAAAACTACAATTTTGATGAAAGATAATTGAAGAGGACACCAATAAATGAAACGATTTTCCATGTTCACAAACTGAAATAATTAATGTTGTTAATATATCCATACTACCCAGAGCCATAAAAAAATTCAATACAATATCCATCAAAATTCCAATGGTAATTTCAAAAAATAGAAAAAAAACAATCCAAGAATCTTATGGAACCATAAAAGAAACTGAATATTCAAAATACTCTTAAGAAAGAAACACAAATCTGGAGGAATCACACTTTCTGATTTTAACTATATTATAAAGCTATAGTAATCAAACAGTATAGCACTGGCATCAAAATAAATACATATGCCAGTGAAGTAGAATCTAGAGCCCACAAATAAATCCTAGCATTTACAGTCTGATGATCTTTAACAAGGAGCCAAGTATACTCATTGAAGAAAGCATCATCTCCTCAATGAATGGTGTTGGGAATATTCAATAATCACATGCAGAAGAATGAAACTGGACTCTTATATTATACCACTCACAAAAATTAACTTGAAGTGCATAAAAGACTTAAACATAAGTCTAAAAACCATAAAACTCCTAGAAGAAAATATAAGGAAAACCTCCTTAGCTCTGGTCTTGGCAACAATTTTTTTTTTTTTTAATATGACACCAAAAGCACTAGGAACAAAAGCAAAAAGAAACAGGTAGGATGACATCAAACTGAAAAAGCTTCCACATCACAAAAGAAACAACAAAATGAAAGGCAATCTATAGAGGGAGATAGATGCATTGCAAATGCCATTTGTGTAATAGTGCTTAATATTCAAAATATATAAGCACTTCATGTGACTCAATAGCAACAGAAATTTTAAAAATGGGTAGAAGAACTGAGTAAATAAGTGTTTCCAAAGAGGACAGTACAATGGCCAGCAGGTATGTGAAAAGATACTTGATATCACTAATTATCAGGAAAATGTAAATCAAAATCTCCATGAAATATTACCTCATACATGTTAAAATAGCTATCATCAAAAAGACAAGAGATAGAAAAAAAAAAGACAAGAGATAACAAGTGTTGGTGAGGATGTGGAGAAAAGGGAACCTTTGTGCACTATTAGTGGGAATGTAAATTGGAACAGCTACAATGGAAAACAGTATGAAGGTTCCTCAAAATATTAAAAAAAAATAGAACTACCATATGATCCTGAAATCACACTTCTGGTTAGATATCCAAAGGAAATGAAGACAGGATAGCAAAGAGATATCTTCCCTTCTACATTAATTGGAACATCATTCACAATAGCCAAGGTATAAAAACAACCTACATGTCCATCTATGAATGAACGGATAAAGAATATATGGTGCATATACACAATGGAATATTATTCAGCGGTGAGAAGAAAGAAAATCTTGTCATTTGTGACAACATGGATAGAACTTGAGGGCATTTTGCTAAGTAGAAGAAATCAGATGGCGAAAGACAAATGCTATATGATATCATTTATGTGTGGAATCTTAAAAAGCTGAATTCACAGAAACAGTTTAATGGTTGTCAGGGGCTGGAAGCTGGGGGAAATGAGGAAATGTTGGTCAAAGGATACAAAATACGAGTTATAAGATGAATAACTCATGGAAACCTAATATAGAACATGGTGACTATCATTAATAATACTATACTATGTACTTGGAAATTTCTGAGAAGGTATATCTTAAATGTTCTCACCACACACACACACAAAAAGAAAATGGTCATTATGTGAGGTGATAGTGGTGTTAATTGAGCCTACTGTGATAATCATTTTCCAATATGTTAAGTTTATTAACCATCACATTGTATACCTTAAACTGACACAATGCCTTATGTCAATTATATCTTAATAAATCTAGAGGGACAAGAAAGAAATCAAATATCCAAGCACCACTTAAAAAACCTAGAGAGAAGAATTTGCAGGTTTACAATTTTCTTCAATAGAATAAGGTTTTGGAAACGAACAGAACAAGGCTTTTGGGTTCAAATCTAGCATCACTGTTGACTACCATTGTGAACTTGGGTCATCCCTTGTCTCTGCATCTGTAAAATGCGATAATAATATCTACCTCACATGATCCTAGTAAGGATTAAATGGTATAGTAACTATAAAAAAACTTATTTATTAACATAAAGCAGGTAGAGGGTATTATTCTAAGTGAAATAAGAGAGAGAAAGATGAACACCATATGATTTCACTTATATGTAAAATCAAACAGACCACCAAACAAAAACAGCAGACTCAAAAAGACAGAGAACAAACTGACGGCTGCCAGAGGCAAGGGGGAATAGAGGGACAGTGAAAAATGAGTGGGAAATACAGGCTTCCAGTTGTGGAATAAATAAGCCATGCAGATGAAAGTTTCCGTCAATGAAATACAGGGGAATACAGTCAATGGTGTTGTACTAGTGTTGTATGGTGATGGATGAGGTGGGGTGAGCATAGCATAACATAAAGAGTTGTCCATGGGGCACCTGGGTGGCTCAGTGGTTGAGTATCTGCCTTTGGCTTAGGGCGTGATCCTTCGGTCCTGGGATTGAGTCCTGCATCAAGGTTCCCACAGGGAGCCTGCTTCTCTCTCTGCCTATGTCTCTGCCTCTCTCTGTGTGTCCCTCATGAACAAATAAATAAAATATTTTTAAAAAGAGTTGTTCAATGACAATACTGTACTATACTGTACACCTGAAGCTAGTATAGCATTATATGTCAACTGTACTTCAATTAAAAGAAAAAGAAATGGAATTTTCTTTATCCTGTATATCCTATTGTCTGTTTCTTTGCCTCTTTTAGAATAGATACACTTATGGGACTTAAAGAGAGTCCCACAGCATACCAATGGTAAATGAGAAAACAAGGTAGATCACATGCTTTAGTATTTCACAGATTTCTCCATGCTGGTATGTTAAATTACTAAGAATAAATATATAACATATAGTACTAACATTATAATTCATACAATAATTTTCATTAAGGTACACTACAAACTAAGATACAGAAAGCAATTAAAGTCGGCCAGCCAGGGAGTTTCTATCTCTTCTCATGGTATTTTCTTATGGTTGGACACTTGGTCACTTATGTAATACTCCCAAAAGGGAGGAGTAATGATTTACCTGACTGGTGAGTTTAAAAGCAAGAACTCAGTAAGGGTGACTCATTTGCTCCTTCCCTTCTCCTTGCGATTCCATAGACAACACATTCACTATTTTCTTCTAGGTCTAGTGATACAACATAACTTTATCCCTTTTCAGGGAGGCCCCTACTTCTCTGGAACCTGCTGTAACTGGATGGATAAATCTAATTTTGGCATTCAATATTTAAAGACTCATTTCCCTCATAATTTCCTAAGCCACATTCTTCCTAATACAGTATTACCAGTAATTGAATCAATAGTTTGTTTTGGGGGCTTTTTGTTTTGTTTTGTTTTGTTTTAATTTGGTATTCTCTTATTTTTTCAATGGGATAAAAATCTACATGAGACAAAGGGATGCTTTTTAATTAGGTTCTTTCAATCCAAAACAATGGTGACCAGAGATAGGATCTTTTCCTTCTAACAAATGATTAAATGATTAAAGGAACAATGATTAGGAACAAATGATTAAAGCCATGAATGGGGATTGTTCATTATTACTTTCTTAACAATATATAAAGAAATGAGCCATTAATTGAGATCAGCCTGTGGTGGATACATTCTGTTCAGAGAGGCAGGATGAAGGAGTTGATGTTTCTTGCAAATTGAATGAAGAGAACTTGTAGTCCACAGCATCCTGCAATAAGAAAGTATCAGGACACCTGGTAGAAACCCCAACTTACAAAACAAATTAAGGTAAATTTTTTTCATTGATTTGTGTTTCTGTCAAATGCTGGGAAAGCAGGAAATTCAATTAGAGCACATACCCACCATTCCACCAAAGAAAATATACTAGAGTCCTTGCAAAAGCACGGGGTAACAACCTGATTATGTAAATCATTTTGTAGAAGCTAATACAAATATTTAACTTCAGAGGATTCTGCTTCAAAAACTTCAAATAATTAACAAATAGGATTAAGATCAACCCTGACAATTTCAATATTGGGTTTTGTATCCCTGCATTCAGCATTAGGATAAAAAAAATGAGGTAAGTTGCCATAGCCAACCAAGCAAACACTCACAAATATTTTATAGACATGTGAAAGACCAACCACTAGTATTTCTTTCACTGACAACTTCAAAAATCTCCATCATGAGGAAAATAATACTTGGTGTTTGTGAGAGATGTTCTTCTGTTGGAAATGTCTTTCACAAGAACATGTGACACAAAGATTCATTTTAGGAAATGACACAGAGCAAGGTTTTCATTACATGGCATCAGTCATCCAAGAGTAATGAACTGTGTTAAAACCAACATTGGACTGCCACTCTTTGAAATTACAGTTACTTAAAGAACATTTCATAACAGTGGTGTAGGATATCTTGTCATCTCTTTACATCCACCAGTACAACTGAATAACACGATTTGAAGAAGTTAAGTACTGGAAGAAAATATTTACTGATTCGATTGGATTTTGGTTCATATGAAAAAATATTTTCTAAGAAATGCACCATTATGATAGATTGAAACCAGAAAATTCCCACAAAAAATAAAGGAAGGGATGGTGGTATATCTCTCTCTTCCATATTAAGAAGAAGGTGTGGGATAAAGATGATAACAAAGCCCAGACATGTTAGCTCCCTAAAAAGTCTGCTCTATTTTGAATTACTACAGAAATTTTTTTCATAACAATCTCTTATTATGACATTATGCTGTAATTTGCTCTCTTCATTTCTTTTTGATCTCTGTTCAAATATTACCTCATCAGAGACAATCTCTCTGACCACTCTATCTAAAATGCATCTCAGCCCCACCTTCACCCCCCATCCTCATACCCTATATATTTATTATCCTTAGCCTCTTTTAATTGTCTTAGAACCACTTCTTATTAACTAATGTATTGTATCTCTTTGTTCATTTTCTGCCTTCCACCAGAAGAATGTGATTTTCATAAAACTGGTTCAGTGTCTTTAGCATGTAGAGCAATCTTGGTACATAGTAAGTGTTCAGCATAAATGTGTTGAAAGACTAAGAAAATAAAAGAGATTTCTACCTAAACATTAGGCTATAGTCCTTATCTCCTTGGGGTTATGGGGATTTGGGGATCTGAACAAATCATAGCATCTAGAGCATTCCTTAAAGTAGGCCTTCCTTCATTAACTAAAATCCTCTCTGATCCTTTGATTCTGTTGAAAACAAAACAAAACAAAAACACCAGGACATTATTTTTAGAATATTAGCATCTCCAGACACCACTTGCCCATCATTATATTAAGTATTGCTTGCCTCCTGAACTTGCCTACTGGTAATGCAGTAAGCCCAACCCTATTGTAGTGACACACGGATATCAAATAACCTGCTTACTCTCATATCCCTGGTATGATAAAAGCAAAGATTATTAGCAGGGCCTCAGATGACAGCACATGCCTGTGCATTCAGGTTGATAACAAGCCACATCATGAGGCTAATGTTCAAACCTTAAAATTTTTTTTCTAGAGCATTCTATAAAGTGGGCCTTACTTCATTAACTAAAATTCTCTACTAGAATATCACCATTAGGGTTATGTATTGGGGTAATGTATTTTTAAATTAATTTTGTGCATTACATATTTGAATTTACAGAATTTATTTTCCTGTAGTCACTAATTTTTCACTTTTTATCACTTTGATCTTAAGTTAAAAAAAACTCATAAAAAATTTAAAAAAAATTAAAAACCCTCATGTTTTGTTTGTTTGTTTCTCCTTAAAGAGAACTATTAAGGTCATTGACTTATGGAAGAGAATTACTTTCCTCTGGTCCCAATCTGGCTTCTGCCATAGTTGACATGGGATTTTTATACTATTCTTGGTGTGCTTGACATCCTCTTGGACACTTGGTCTCTTTTGTGATTGCTTAACTTTGATTTATTCTACATATCTCACAGTGAGGTGAATCACCTTTGGCAATTGGAATAGCATTGCTAATAGTAGACCTGAAAAAGCCTTCTGTAAGGGCCTTGAGGAGGGGGTAACTCCTTCTCTATGAACTTTTTCATCTAGAAGGAGATATGCTCTGTTTACTTGTGTTCAGAACTGCCAGATAGAAAATAAGAAAGAGGCCTGCTACACTTGAGATAACTCAAGGCAAGGCTGGTAGTAATTGCTATCATTCAATATTAGAGCCATTCCAGAGCCTCCAGATTTGCGTTCTGGAAAACTTAGTTTCTAAAGTTGCATAGCCCTCCAGTGAGGCCTCATTGAGTAATAATGTGCAAGAAAGATTTCTTCAGGAGTCAGACAGGGATTATATGACTGAATAACCAATGCACTTACTGTACTGACAAAGCTGGAATTATATTCCTGCCCCCAAGATTTGGTATACACTAGCAATTAATGATTTCTGCTGGTCTTCCTTTAGGTTCATGTATCTTATTTTTTATCTATTGTTCTGTACTGTGGGAGTTGGGACAGATAACTTGTCTTTTAAGCTTATGAGATCTAAGCCACGAGGAGAAGCTATGTCTGAGCCCGCTAGGGATGATGGCATCACCAGATGTGCTTATAGGATGAGGATTTGAGGTAGGCTTCTTTGGGGAAGGAATGAATGCATGCCACCCATAATGTATAAATGGGAAGAATGGTGTAATGGATGTTGGACAGCCAAAAAGATGAACTATTCTTAGTTTTCTCTATTAGAGGCAAGGAAGCTAAATTATTCATAATCCCAGACTCTTTTGCAGCTAAGGGGGAAATCATATGACTCAATTTGAGCCATTATGATGTAAACACAAGTTCCTAAGTTAGGTTCTGGGAAAGCTTTTAAAAGGACAGAATCAGCCAGAATGATCCGTTAGCTTCAGATCCCTGCGTCCTTTTGTTGTTCTTGGCTTAGATGGGGCTATCACACCTAGGCTTTAGAAATAACATGTATATGTACAGATAAAAGCCACCCATAAGGAATGGCACACAAGCCTTGATCCTTGAGGGCATACCACAGCATTTGCCCTTCACTATCCATCTACAAGCTTCTCATTAATGAGAAAAGAAACACCTACAAGGTGAAGCTATTCTTAGCTAGTGTGTCCTCAGCTCTTTTCTTCTTATGCTTACAGAGACATAGTCCTTAGCTAATGATTTTCTTCTAAATGCTTTGAGGCTGGCAAGAACCATAACAGCTAATATTCTTATCTGGAGCAATCCAGGAACAAGACCAGGAGATAGGCTAAATGTTACAGATTCGGAATAAGAGAGAAGTTTTATTCAACTTGATTCTCCAACACCTAGCACAGTGCCTGGCACATAGCAGGTAATAAAAATATTTGTTGATATTTATTATATTTCTCAAGAGACTGTTTTGTAATGATATACTGCTTAAAGCAAACATTAGAATTTATAGAAGGTTCAGTAACATATTTGAATGTAATGATTAACAACATTCATTGAATAATTAACATTTATTGAATTCTTTGTATAGTCTAAGCACCATGATAAATTTTTTGTGTATTTTTTAGAATTAACTCTGACAGGTGTCCTTAGTCCAATAATCTGAATATTATTATTAGATTGTTTAAGAGATATTTAAATAACTCAACTAAGTCCACACATCCGGGTGGTATCAGAGCCAAAATTCAAGGCCAAGTTTCTCTCTCCAAACCTACACTCCTAACCACGATGTATTACTAAAATATTCTAAATCTGCTCTCCTCAAAGAAACATTTCCTTTGATCCCTCAAAACTCTTTCTGACATAACAGCAAGTATACAGAAAATGTTAGTCTATGTTAATGGTTATACATTATTAATCAATTACCACTTACTGGATGATTTATTGTTTGATTCCTCTTAGTTGACAAATCAGTTGAATTTTTCATATGCACACATTGGAATAAGCTAGCTAGAGTGATTCCCTTGGAGAGCTTCATGTTCATTCTGGGTTGCTATTGGGAACTTATAGTATTTGTAGCATTTTTGCTTTAAAATCCTGGAGTCTTTTTTTTTTTATCCTGGAGTCTTTAAAATGTAGCATCACAACCTGCATCGTAGGATATTGATAAGAACAAGAATGCAGGAGGCAATCCAGTAGATACTTAAATGGCAAAAAATATAGTGCAAGTTTCACACACCCTGCAGACTGCAGGTTTATATGATAATAAATTACAGTTATCACCAGGACAAAGGGGGAAAAAAAGCCATGAAATCCAATAGCTCAGTGAGAAATCTGCTAATACAGGTGGTCAAGCTTGTTCCAATTCATTGTCAAAGGGAGGCTATTTATTTGCTTCTAGGTAGTTAAATTACAGAGCCATTTATTGCTTAAAGTTTTCTAGTACTCAGATGTGAATCTAAAGCTCTGGGCTTTAGATTCAAAGTCTGTGAAAAAAAAGAGGAAAAAGAATTTACTCCACAGACAGCATAATTGATAAGGTAAAAATCTTTCAGCAACCCCAGAAATAAATTAAGTGCCTCTAAACATTCCACTTGGAATCTCCTTACATTGTACATTGTGCAGTGTACGTGGGGTTTGGGCTAAGGGTAAAGATGCTGGCTATGATGAACAACTTCTTTTTAGAAGCTCTTTAAAATACATTCCCTTTGATAGCATCCTATTTAGGTGAGAAGTCAGCAATTGGGGTACACCTGTGTGTGTGTGTGTGTGTGTGTGTGTGTGTGTAAAAGAGAGGGAGATAGACAGAGACTTGTGTACCAGAATGCTTAGAAACAGAGAGAAAATAGTCATAATGGCTCCTCAGTAGTTATAAAATCAATGCCAACTTTGCCTGTTGTGCAAGATGATAGTGATTTTTATCCAGCAAGTAAAACTGCACATATATTTTTTTCTCAGAACACTTGAAACAGTGGAGATTGCACACCCTGTATCCATTAAGTTATAAACTGCCACAACCAATTTCCAAAACTTCTTAGTCCTTCAATAATCAAAGGTGTTCCATGATAATTTTTTTCATAAGCATTTTTATAATGATATGCTTGTCAGCTGCTTTTCAGTCCAATTTCAAGTTTTATATCTTGCATGTATCCAGCAACTACATTTTACCATTAGTTTCCTGGGTATGAGTTGTTGCTTAAGTTGCCAGGTAACTTGACTGTTTTGCCAAGTGACCTTTAAACCAAGACATGTATGTAATTTACTTATTAATTACAAATGTTAACTCCAGCCATCTTAGTTCATGACCAAATTCGAAGCTTCCAGGAACAGTCTTGAGGAGTACATTACACAGCTGAAAGAATTCAAGTTCTAATTTATACAGCTTTGAAAAACAACTAAGGTATCATAAAGGGCAATGAGTTCACCAAAGTAATCTTTGTGAGAAGTGACCCACAACCAAAGATTAACAGATAGGAGTGGTATCAGCTTGCTAAAAGACATCTGAAGTGGAAGAGAACCTAATATCCCACCTCTAGTTCTCTCAGGTTGAAACTGGAAAATATCAGGAAATGTTTGCAATCAAAATAAAATCCAAATGGCTGAAAATTTTGCGGCTTGGTCATTATATCGCTCAGTTCTTATGGAGATAGTGAAGAGTAAGGATATACACGAATATGACCCAGATGTATTAGGTCTAAATTTCAAGATCTGTTGGCTCTTCTACCTAACTTTTGAGAATACAGAGGCAAATAAATTCAGCAATAGTAAACAGAAAATTATTTTAAAATATATGTGCATGTGAATAAATGAAAAATGACCATTAACCTAAAACAGATATGTATCAAGCATATATATGCTATAAATGATTTTCTTAAATTTTTTAATTTTGAAAATAATCATAGATTTACAAGTTGCAAAGACAGTATAAAGAGATCCCACCACACACTTTCACCCAGTTTCCTCAAAGTTTACATCTTACATAATTATTATAAAATATCAAAACCAGTAAACTGACATTGATATGCCTGTATACTTCTATGCCATTTTATCACATGTGTAGATTCTTATAACTACCACTGCAATCAGAATTCAAATCTATTTAAAATGCTCTTATTTATTTTCTTGAATATACAGATGCATTATGATTTCAGATAGAAATTTCCAGACTACTTGTTCTACATAACAACAAATGAGTATCAGAAGTTATTGATCTCTAGGATATTATCATCTAGTAACACTATATATAAAGACTGAAGTGAAATTCTAACAATCTAGACAATGTATGCTTTGGTTAAATTCATTTCCCTGCATAGATCAGACAACTGCATCATTCAGCTTTCAGCACTCCCCGACATGAGAGTGAACAATTTTTTAGCAGTTTACCAAGGACAACTTGCTGAGAATCATACTACTCTCAAACTTTTTATTGGTGAAAGCCTTAGATACACACACATACAAACACATACGCATGCACTTTCTTCATCAGGTAAAATAGAGCACTTCACAAGTGTCCTTAAAGCGCTAATGAGGTCGCCGTAACAAAAGAGCATATTAATAATTATATACAAAGAAACAATGAAATAAACCAGCCAGGTTCTTCCAAGCCAAACCTAATATAGGGTTTCTTGTCTTCCCTAACAAGTAAGTATAATTCAAATTGTTGCAAACTCCAATTCTGATTCAGCTCACAGTAATGAAGAAATACATGATCACAGAAGGAAAAAAAATCTAAACACTGATCTTACCTTGGCCATCTGTGCCTGCACGCCATTTGCCTTGAGAGATGCTACTGCTTTCTGTGCAGCTGCAGGACTGTCAAAATCTACAAAACCGTACCCTGTAAAAACACAAAAATCTTTGTTAATACTGCATCTGTCATTTTGGTGGAAGGTGTGCTTGTGGTCACACTTGCATTCATAACTCTTGCAATTACCATAAAGGCTCTCAACCTATTGGCCTTAACATGTCAGGGAAGATAGCACAATATCATTAAACATAAAACTGCAATTCCCTTATTTTCTGGAGATTGCTTTGTGGAGATGAGGTAAACCTTAAGCAATCTGATTTGGGCTAATTTGATGAGTAAGGTAATGCATTATTTAACCACGTCCCTCTTTCTTTGGTGAATTTGCTGCAAGAATGAGGACCACAAAATGCTGAAAAATATAGAAAAGTCTATGTCTAAAGTTAATTTTCAAAATCTCAAAAAAAGTTGATGTTAATAAAAAGCCTTGATAGAACTTAAATTTATTACCAACAACCTCAACGGTGCTTGAAACACAATACACATTTGATATATAAATGTATGTTGACTGTGTAAATGAATAAAGGTTGTAAATGAGAGTCAGGGTCTGAATTGCGTTCTAGTTGATATTTAAGCCTATGCTAATGCACCACAGGACCTTGTCTCACTCAATGATAATATTAAATAAAGTGTTTTAACTCTTCAGCAATCTGTGATAGAGTAATTAAATATTCAAGGCTTCTTTTAAAAATAAATTTTAAAAAAGACCCATGTCACTTATTACTTTCGTATAATCTGAAAAAGTTCCCTATACTGTTCTCTTCCCTTCTGCCTGTTTGAGTGTGTATACAGAGTGAGGCTAGAGGAATAGCTCGAATCAATGAAGCAGCATCAGTGAAAGGGGATTCTCCATGCCCATAAACTAGCTGGTGTTAGTCCACGGCTTAGCCTAGAATATTTCAGCTGCCAAGAATATTTCAAAATAAAAAAGCTCAAGAATGAGTACGTGGGCAGCTTTGTGTAGCATGTCTAAAAAGTCCATCATATGTATCCTCTTCTCATCGGTCAGGCAGGGATTTGCTCTGCACTCTCATACTTGCTCCTCCGAAGTCTGGAGGTGAGCAAGCCTACTAACCACAGTCTGTGACCCACCTCCCCATCACCAAAGAAGAGCGCGAGGGAATTCAATTACCAAGTTGTTTCTTTTAATTAACTTTTTAATTTTCTCCCTTCGAATCCCTTCTTCTTTTTCTCCCTCCCAGCATGTTATCCTAAAATGAACTTGTTACACAGCAGTGTACCATAAAATGCTCTTGAAAAGCGGGGCAGAGAAGCTGTGAGTTTGTGTTTCTCATCCAAAGGGAAGCCTGTTCTGTTAAGTCCCGCTAATTCCTCTCTTCCTACAAAATTCAAACTATGTGAGTAATAGGAGTATTACCACCCACTAAGATGAGTCAGATAGGGGATATAAAAGCAGAAAGAGAAAGGGGAAAAAGAACAAAATAAATCAAGAAAGAGAGTCAGGGGGAACAGAGGGTAAAACTAAAATGTAGACATTATTTCCTATGTAACATGTAATGTGCTGGGTGGTTGACATGTTGATCCCTGGGGAAATGATGACATCAGGTCTTACTGGTCTCATGCCCATTCATGGATACATACAGAAACAGAGGCTCAAGAGAGGTGGCATAACTAACCCTGAACCAGCATGCTGCTTAATTGGCAGGTCCAGGATTAGAAGCAAAGTCCTCATAAACCCTTGCCAAATACACCACACAATGAACTACTTTATAATCCCACTTTGCAAACTCTCTTGAGTAGCTCCTGAAGCCCAACAAGAAGACACAATTCTTGAAAACTCCTCGATTTTGCCATCAGGGCACAGAAGAAAACAGTTCCACAAACAGATTCAGTGCGGTTCTTCAGCCAGTACATTTATTCATGGGGTAGTTGAAATCTTAGTAGCATGGGCTAAGTGAGGTTTGCAAGGCACCCCCTCCTGCTTCATGCTTTGATCAATCGTCCTCATCCATTCATATGCTTATTCTTTCATTCAACAATAAAATCCTATTTCAGGCACTTTGCCAGGCACATGGTATAAGGAGTTAAAAAGAATAGCCCACTTCCCACCCTTATGCGTTTTCAGAGTTGAGTTGAGAAATGGACATGAAATGAATAACTGCACAAATGAGTCTATAATTACCAAATGGTAGTCCTTCCTTGAAAGAAAACAAAAGCATATAAGATAGAATCTAACAACAGATTGCTCCTCATTGAAAATTAAGGAAGCAGTAGCAAGAAATGATTTGCATTTCTTAAAATATCCCTCCAACTGGCTTCTGCTGAAAATTGAATGGTTATGGAGAAGGTGGGCAGCAAGAATGGAATCAGGAGTAGATTTAGAGGCTATTACAGCAATCCAGACAAATGGTAGCCAGCAATAAAATGGAGGGGATAAAGTGAATGATTTGAATCATACTCTGGAGGCAGAATTAGCAGGACTTAAAGTTAGATTGACTAGTTTGGGAGTAAGGGAGATACAGATGACACGGATTACTACTGATTTTTCAGCAGAAGCCACTGGGTGGGTGGCAATGTGATTTACTGAAATGGGGAGCCTGGAGGAGGATCCAACAGGGGAGAGGGAAAATTAAAATATCGGTTGAGTCAGAAACGCCTGTGAGACATCTAAGTAAAAATGTCAAGGAGCAGTTGGATATATTAGGCTGGTGCTCAGAAAAGAAGATAGGATTGGAAATATAAATTAGGAGGTCAATAGCATAAATATGTGATTTACAGAGATGGAAAGAGACAAAAACACCTAGTGTAAGTAGAAACCAAGGGCCCAGGTTTGGAGCTTGAACAACTTCAGTATTTAGGTGTCAGGTAATAATATGAGATTGCAAAGGAGGCTGCAGTAGAATCAGAGAGGAAGGGACTTTTGAAAAGGGAATAGGATGTCTCAAAGCCAAGGGAAGAAGATGTTCCAACGAGAGAGAAATCAATTGTCACGTGCCCCTAACAGTGTGAGCAAGATGAGAGCATGCAAATGTCCAGTGTGCTTAGGAATGCGGGTGGCACAATCATGATTTGCTTCAGGGAGGACTGGTGAGGATTGAAGCCTGCCTGACTAGTTGAAGAGTGAGAGAAAGAGGAGGAGGTTGAGAGATTGCTTGCAGGCCTCCTGGCTGTTATCTTGCTGGGAAGGAGAATTAAGAGATAGGTCAGCTAGAGAGTGATATGAGGTCAAATGAGTTGTTTTGGTTTGTTTTAAGATAGGAGATACCATGGTTTTTAACCTTAGCTGTACACTAGAATCACCTTGGGAGCTAAAACAAAAACAAAATAAAGCAAAACAAAAACAGTGTCCATTTCTCACTCCCGGGAAAGTAAAACGATATCTTTGGTAAAGTGGCCCAGGTGTGTGTTCCTCAGCTGATTTCAGTGGGAAGCCAGGGAACTACAGAGGATTCGTTCAAGTTATTCAACAGATCCTTGTTTGTCATACTCACTATGGGGCTGTTTCTGGCAATTTCAGATAGGGATAGGAATGATCAAGCAGGATGCAAGAGATCAAAACTTCAGGAGGGCAAGCGGATAATTTATAGACTAATGTTCTCCAAAAGTGAAGGACTGAGAGAATCTGGAACACATATGCCATCTTGCCCTTACTCTTTGCTCATTGCAACTTGAAGGCAGAAAAAAAAAGATCACTTTTGGTTAATGAATGTTACTTATTTGTATGTACCCAGTTACTGGGGCTGTACTTAACACATAGCATGCGCTTAATAAAGATTTGTCAAAATTAATGCAAAGTATGTTTGAAAGATGCTAATACTTCTCAGACTAGAGTGGGAATCAACTGATTAAAATGTCTATTAATACATTTTGACTATAACGAATAATATAAATGCCAAAAGGTCCCAGTCTGGCTCAGCCATGCTGACACCTAGCCAGGTGGCCCTTGATTTCAGGACTCTCTGCCTCTATTCCAGCATAGCAGCTTCTCTGACTCCCTCCCTTTCCTTTCACCCCCACACATTACACAGGATATTACAAAATCACAATGCTATCTCCAGAGCTGAACTTCAATCCAAACAGAAGAAATCTCTGAGGGAACGAGACACCTGAGCTTTCTCTGAAGCAGGGAGGGAATGGGTGAACTTTGAGAAGAGTGTATTTCTAGAGCCATCAGTCCAGCAAGAAAAGTGGTGCCTTCATACAAAATATCTCTTTTACAGAAGACTCCATGGCAAGGAGGGGTGCTCACATCCCCTGACATAAAGTTATTAATAAAGAATAAGCCACCAGACATGAAATATTTTACTGAGCTATGTGTTTTCCATACATACTCACTTTCACTGATCAAAATGAAAGTCCGAAGGTAAAAATGTCTCAAGCAACCCTGGAAAACACTGATTGTAGAAATGCATGCACATTGCATTCCCGAGTTTTATGTACATAAAACGGTATATGCTACATGCATCCAGAAGAACAAAACAAAATGCAAAGATGCTCCTAAAGAATAATGATACATTTACCACAAAACAAAGTGACTTCAATTTGATTTCAATTTGCCTTCCTTAATGACAAATAATTAAGTCTGAGAACAAGAACCTCTGTACCTACATCTGGAGAGGGGCAGGGTAGGGAGATTAGTTCAGCTCCAGCTAATAATGCTTTATGGTAACTGCTAAAATCCTCAATAAAACACTGGTGAATGGTAACCATCGGAACCCCAGCCCAAGTGGCTGGATGCACACCAGTCTCACTCCCTCAATTACATAATTAAGCTTGGCAGCAGGTTCAAATGAATTAAAACTGAATGTCACTGTTTTCTCCACACACCCCTGTCCTTGTTTTTCTTCCTTGTCAGAGGGAGAAGGCCAGCAGTTCTGCAATTAGCGGGAAGCAGAGCAGTGAGAAAGAACCAACTACACGCTAATTAGGTCATTCGCCAAATGCACTCATTCCATTGGCAGATATAATCAATGCTTTCCTGAAACGCTTTAAACTTGGTGTGTTAATTTAAAGTTCTGCTATTTTTATTGCACTACAAGCCAGGTGACTTTATATATATATATTACTTTATATATACATATTATATATATATATATGATATATATATATAATACACACACACACACACACACACTTAGAAATTGTAACCAAGTTCTACAAACAATGGATTGGCTCAGAGGGTTCTGGGTTCTTTCCTTTAGTGCATTTGTAGGCAACTTCTCTGTGACCTTTGCCATTCAACTGGACCACTGTGTGACAATCCATCTGCATTTTGTTAAAAGTCTCTTTACCAGCTTCACAGTTTAATTTGTACTTCTCTGTTGCTGTTAGCTTTTTAAATTTTTTATTTAAACTGCCTACCTATTTACCAACATTGTGATTGTACTTTATATGGGAGGTGGCAGGGAGACATCAAAACTAGAACTCCTGGTTTGGATTCATGGTGGCATCTAGTCAGCTGAGGGAAACTTGCTCTCAGAGTGAACTGCACACTAAATTTCACAACATTTGCATTGCTCTTCCTCTTCACAATGGCTGTCATAAAAGCCCACTTGAAACACAGATGGCTTGATGTAACACCCAACTTCTTTCAAAGACGATCCAGCTGTGAGTCAAATGCAATTTTTAAACAGAATAAACGAACACTTTGTCTGGGAATTACATGTTCAACTGAAGTTCTATTCAAATTTAACAGTAACAAATGTTTAAGAATTGCCCTGCCATCAATCGCCCCTCCTTCTACTTCAGTTTGACAATATTCTGTGGCTGTCATCTGAGTTTGGAGCAGAAAACTGGAGCTTCAGGGAGTGAAGGTGACCTTCCAGAAGGGAGGAGTGGTTTGCAGGCTTCCTACAGGTCCAGTGAAATCCAGGCTGCCTCCTTGTCTCTGCATTTCTGCTAATTTCTCTTGCATCCTGAAAATGTTGAGTAATTGCTGCGTGTCTTTTTCTTACTGCCTTTCTGAATTCTGTGCATTATGTGAGCAAAGAAGGTAGTTGCAGGGTAGCACTGATAAATTCTTCACTACTTATATGCTTATAAAACCAAACTAGCCAGACACCCCAGTCATTACTTCAGTATCTTCTCTGCAGTGATTAGTATAATGAAGCAAGGCTACTACAGAGGAAACATAATAGCCATATGGCCTAACTTACATGTGTGAAAAATAAAGGCAAAAGATAAATCCTGCTAGAATGCAAAAGCCAGTAACAAGAATGCTTGTTTTGAGGGAAAGAAAATCTAAGCCATTAAAATCTGAAATCACCTATGCTTTGAAACATCTTCAGAAAGTAATTTGGGATGATTTTATACAGAAAAAAAAAAGACAAGCATGTGTACTTTCTCTGCAAAGGGCTGTAGCCTTTAGATGCTTAGCAAATAGAGGTAAATAAGTAGGGTAACAACATCTTTTATACAGTAAACGGATTACTTCAGTATATTCGCCTGATGTTTGAACTTAATTACCTAAACATTCTGATATTCTAGTGCCAGAAACACTAAAATGAGACATCAGTTTTTGGAGTAGGATTGACCTTATGAGGAATGCTTTTGAATCAGGATGACTTTCCTATCATTTAATTTACTGAACATCTATTATGTGTAGATAATAGCTCACTAGGTGCTGCAGGGAAAACTATGATGCTCTTAATATAGTCCCTCCTGTCAGGCAGTTTAATGGTCTAGTAGGGTGCATAAGGAAATTTAAATACAATAGAGTCTTCTAACACATAGGAGATTAGGTTAGGTGAGCATATGCAAAAGGCCATGTTTTCCTTCTGTATAATACACATGGCTTTGTGTATGCAATTCTGCTCATAAGGGTTGAATGCCTGATTCAACATGCCCACACCCTTTCAATGTGTGTCATGATAGTAAAATTATCCATGTTCTAAATTTACGTATGCATGTATTATTCTATCTCTCTGTTTGCTAGTTCTTGTGCACAGCAGAAATGAATTGAGCTAAACACAAAGTATGGAGAGGAATCAGCACCACATAAAAAGTGAAAGGAAAATGCTAGTATTCTAATATGGCAAACATTTCTTCCAGGTGGGGGCAAAGTCAATACATTTTGTGCACAAATGACAAAAGGGAGCTCCAGAAAAGGAAATTAGGTCCCATATAGCATTTCCCAGCAGAATAGAACAATTACAAAGACAGACACATTTAGGGAGCAAAGTGCTTAGTGGTATGCCACTTGAAAATGGGACACTATCTCATCCCACTTAGTTGCACAGAAAGTCTTATTAAACCAAACACAAATTCAAATCCCAAAACTTACTTCCCTACTCACCCCGTTCAATTGATTTTTAAACGAGAGAAATTGCTTCTTTATACTGAATAAAGTCAAAATTAAGATCAGGATCATCATTTATGGGCTTAGAAAGATCACTATGCTTTATTAAGATGAAAGAAACTCACTGATTTGCCAAGGTCTTTGACTAGACCAACCATTATTATAATATTGCAGAGATTAAGAGAGCAGCCTGCTTAGCTGTAAATGGGCAGATTAACCTCTGTGAATCATCTTGCAAAGCTTTCCTTTGCTAACAGGCAGTGTTCAGGGATACAAAGAAAATATATGTCTTTTGTGAACCATTGGTCCTATGTGTCTTTGCCATCAACAACAGTGGGAGGAATGAATCTGTAATGCAGTGTGGCTTTACATTGAGTTTGTAACCATGATGGAAGCAAGCTGTAACTGAACACTCTAATTATAGCTCTACAATCCCAGTGCACAGTAGGGTAGGCGAAGCTAGCTATGATTTCATTCCTTAGTCCCCATCCTGCCCTCACTCTCCTTGCTCTGGTTCTATAGACTTGTGGAGCTGTAGATGATTGCTCTGTAAGAAGAGCAGAGATGATGGTCTCAGAGTGTGAGAATCATTGGGAAGGAGAATCTCATGTCCCCACCACCGACCCTCCAGGTGCTTTAATGCACGTTCACACTCAATAGCTCCAGCTAATGGCCCAGGAAGCATATGCATAGTCTTTCACATCCTTCTAGAGCAGAGACATCCCCTGACCCATGGCCATTCATCTTCAGAGGATGGATATTGTAGCAGAATTAGGCAACCACCCACAGGGATGCATTAAGTAGCTCAGTGCAAAAAAAGGAAGAGGAAGTGACTCCTACATATAGGTGGACTCTTTTTAAGAAAGATGTATTATCTGTGAGTCTCTGTTTTTATTACACTCTACATTCTAGATATTCCCTCCAATGACCTGTCACTTCAACTAAATTTCTGCAAAAAGCTCAGCATTCCTTTAAACTTTTAAATTTCCTGGGAAAGGCTCCATGCATGATTTCCTTCTTCTAAACCTTTGACAAAACTCACTTTGAAACCCTCAGGAAGCTTCTGTTTAATGAAAGTCATGCATTTTCCCTCTTAAACCCATACTTTACTGGACGCATTCTTCATTTGTATGTTTATAGGGCTTATTCCAAATATTTTAAATAAATATTCACAAATACTGTCCCTAGCATTAGGAAAAATGGTGTCTTTTACATCCTATAAGAACCCAAATTAATTATTTTCATTCCACCTGAGATAACAAATATAATTCTAGTTCTGTATTCAAATTGTAAAAATAAAGAAACACGTACATATAGGCAATTGAGAGTAACAGCATGCATGGGGTAAAAATTTAAATAAAAAAATAGCAAGTCAAACAAAACCGTATTTACTGACATAAATGTAAGTTCCTTTCTACTTAGACCTTAGTACTGTGGTTTCCCCTTCCCAAGACACTCTCCTATGATTCCTTCTGATGTTCTAGCTTGAAAAAGCAACCAAAAGTTAATCTTGAACTCTTAACTGTTGTATGCATTAGAAACACTTAGGAACTTATACAGTGATAAGAGTTATTCCTGCTATCCGGGGTGCCTGGGTGGCTCAGTCAGTTAAGTGTCAGTCGGCCTTTGGCTCAGGTCATGGATCCCAGGGTCTGGGATCAAGCCCCAGTTCAGGCTCCCTACTCAGTGGGGAGTCTATTTCTTCCTTTTCCCCTGTCCCTCTTCTTGCTCATGCCCTCTCACTATCTCTCTCAAATAAATAAATAAATAAATAAAATCTATCTATCTATCTATCTATCTATCTATCTATCTATCTATCTATCTATCTATCTATTCCTGCTATCAAAAAACTTGAAATAAAAAACACTGTATCTGAGATTTTATAAATGTCTCCTCAATTGCCCATTTTCCCCCTAAAAATAAATAGTAGTGTTGTTTTCTTCAATTTTAAAAGTTATACAATTTTATTGAGGAAATTTCAGTCAATATGGAGGGAAATTAACCATGACGCCACAGCTCAAAAATAAACAAACTGTTCGTTTATTTTTTCTTTATTTTTAACCCAAATAGTATCAGATTATGCAGATATTTTTTCTCTTAATAGGGCATGTGGCTACTTTTCCTGGTCAATAAATATGGATCACTATAATCTTGTTAATCTGTTATTTTCAACATCCAATTGCCTAGATATTTCTTAAAGATTTCTGAGCTCTACATTATGTCTTAGCCAACTAATTCACAAAACTGATCTTATTCCAACATTTTGAAAGATTTTTAAAATTAATAGGAATAAGTAATACCCTTAAAGCCTCCTAGACCTTAGACAGTGATTTTTTTTTTTTTTTTGAGGTTTTTTGTTTCTTTGGAAGATACTTCAAAGAAAGACCCTAATGCATGCAAACCAAAGATCTCAGAATCCAGTTAAATCAAATTCAAGTAATGCCCTCCTGAAATACAGGAGATCGGAAGCCCATTTTCCTTCTCATTGCAATTACATTGGACCCATCTCAAAGGAATTTTGGAAATGCATTGGGACTTTGCGACACAATTTCAGATCTGTGATTCAAAAAGGATGCCAAGAATTTGAATAGTGATCGTGTCATTATACTCATGATTGCACATTTATTTAGAAGTGGAAAGTGAGAGTTTTTTTTCTTCAATAATGAAAGATATGTTTTCCCCAAGGAAATTTTATGATAGTAGGAAATTGGTATGCTAGTTGATAGTACTAGCTTTTCTGTGTCCCTTTAATAGCTGATCCACAACTTTTAGCTCAAGTCCTCTCTCTTATAGGCAGAATTTGCTTGATGAGTCTTAGTTGCCCAAGACAATGGGATTTCAAGGATCCTAGGATATGCTGATTAAGATGCAGTTTAGAGAACTGTGATCTGTATGGTTAAGTGGATCACTAGAGAAATGGCTCTGTAAGCAGAGGATTTTCTCTTTTATTACTCTCTGTGTGGTCTGTGGACCAGCAGCAATGGCATCACTTGAGAGTTTGCACAAATTCAGAATCTACTGCCCATCTGGATGGCTTAGCTGATTGGGCAGCTGACTCCTGATTTCAGCTCAGGTTGTGATCTCAGGGTTGTGAGTTTGAGCCCCATGTTGGGCACTATGCTCAGTGAGGAGTCTGCTTGCAGATTCCCTCTTTCCCTCTCCCTTTGCCCCTCTCCCTGCTTGTGCTGTGTCTCAAATAAATAAATAAATAAATAAATAAATAAATAAATAAATAAATAAATAAATCTATCTTTAAAATAAAATCTCTTGCCCACTGTGGATCTACTCAGTACTCATTTTGACAAGATCTCCAGAGAACTGTATGCACATTAAAGACTGAGACACTCTGGTCTGGAACAAGCCACTCATCAAGTCTGGACTGCCCTTATTACCCTAGTAAAGTTGCAAGGAAACTGGGGATCTTCAGAATCTTCTCCTCCAACTACTATCAGGTCTTCCAGTCTCCAAATTGTGCCTGTGCCAAGGGCTCTTCAGGCTCTACTGGACATGTTGATGTTAAGAAATACACAGTTTCCAAGGTGGCTCACACTAGACAAGTGCATTTAACAGAAAACCATTCGGTATAGTTGAAGGACAAAGACGCTGGCATCATATAGTCTGGGTTCAAATCTTTGCTCTGCTGTTGGATAGCAAGGAGTCCAAAGGCACAGAACACTAAACCAAAATTGAGGGTAATAATAATATTGCCTTAATTATATATTGGCTCTGGGCACGAAGGAATTAAAATGCATTCAAAGTTCCTGGCTTAATGCCTTCGGCAGCCTCTCCCTCAAATGCCCTCACCTTCTTAGACAGTGCTGAAATTTGGCACCCCGATGGAATCCACTCGCCTACAATGCATTTTAAGAGACAAGCCAGACAAGTGTATTCCTTCTCCACATAATCTCTGTGTTTTTAAAGACAGCAATCTTCTCCCTGCTTATATTTGCAAAATTAATATTTGGAAATGCAGGATCGGGGCTATTTTTATATAATAGCCAATTTCAGAACACGTACATGCCCTCCTTCTCTCTCTCCTTTATGTTTGTCCTTCAGAGATATACCTAATTCTGTTTGGTTACAAAGTTCAAATTGGCCCTACATTAATATATACCCTTAAAAAAGCAATGTTCATTTGAGGAAGCAGGTAACCAATGTGAAGAGTGATTATACAATAAATGTATTATGCAAATTCCAGTGAACGTTTTATGCACACTGGATAAAGAATCAAATTAAAGTCTCATAACCCTTGGAAAATTAGAGTTAGCAAGCACAGAGGTTGATTTGCCCTTGAACACAAAAACTGCTAAGAGCAGACATTCCCCCATCATTTCCACAAAACTGAACCATTTCTGAAGGTTTCAGATTAAAATAAGAAATCCCCTAGGAGTCATAAAAATCAGCTATTTTTACAGAAATAATTTGGAGTTGCAATTTTAAAGTGTTATGAGTTGGAAGGAATTGGTGAACTTCTGTGTCATGTTTTGAAAAGCTTATATTCCAGGGAATCGGCCAGTTGAGAACACGAAAAATTGCATATGGGAGAAGGTATGCGGGAAGGGGGTAACAGTCTCCTCAAGAATCAGCACAGGAGGGCTGATTTACAGAGCTTTCCCCCATAACAACCCGAGAATGGCAGTTATGCGATAGACCACTATGCTTCTTCGATTTTCCTTCACTCGAGGTAATAATGGGACATAATAGCTGCCTTCTTATTACACTGTTGTGTCCACTTCTATGCAGCTTGCCAACACTGATTCTACCACTAGCCTCTCTACAGAGAAATAATGGACCATTAAGAAGGAAAATGCAGAGGGTCTGTACTGCATTTCACTATCGGAGAACAGAGAAACCATCGCAAGCATTTCACTAAATCAATAAGCAAGTACAGGTGTGAAGAAGGTAGGTCGAAAACCCATTTTGCCCCCAATTTTTACACATGGAGCCAGGATGTGGGCTCCAGTGCCAAGAACACTCCATTCATTCATCAACCCTTGGAAATCAATGTTGTTTCCTGTTCATCCTTTTTGGGAACCAGGCAGGATGTAAATATGAAAATAGTGCTATTGATTTAACAAGTGCTCAATGAGGTCCTTTTATGAGTTCTGAGGTAGGTGCTTAGGGGAGAGAAAAAGACAAATGAGACGCAGATTCACTCTTGAGGGAATATACAAGTCCCAAGGAGAAACAGCCGGCTTAACACCAAGATGCTCATTAAAGGCTCTATGCGGTGTGCTTGTCACAAGTACAAAAACCCATAGCACTAACACAATGGTTGAAGGAAAGCTTATGTCTGACTAATGAAGAGATGATGGAGAAGGAGAATTTGAGCTTTTTTTAAAAAAAAAAAAAAGTTTTTTTTCGGTGATCCCTGGGTGCCTCAGCAGTTTGGCACCTGCCTTCGGCCCAGGGCGCAATCCTGGAGTCCCGGATCGAGTCCCGAGTCCTGCTCCCGGCATGGAGCCTGCTTCTCCCTCCTCCTGTGTCTCTGCCTCTCTCTCTCTCTATGTCTATCATAAAATAAATAAATAAATCTTAAACAAAAAGACTAATAGTCTTTAAAAAAAGTGTTTTTTTCTTATTTTATAACTCTTTAATCAACTGTATTGAAGTGTAATTTACACATAATAAATGCCCGTTTGAGTGTACTGTTTGATGAATTTTGAAAATATAGTTACTGTAGAACCACCGTAACCATCAAGATATGGATGGAATCCCCCCATGTGGGCCCCAGAGCCCCTCATTGCCCCTTTAGAGTCACCTCTCCCTGCAGTTTCTATGCACTGGCAACCACTAATCTGCTTCCTGATGAATTTTATGGATGAATCTGTCTTTTCTAGAATCTCACATTCTTCTCTGTTTTTGATTTTTGCTTAGTGTGATGAAGAGGAAATGGCATCCTAATTTCGGCAATGATTTTGGGATAGGTAAGTAAAGTGTGAGTTCAAGAACTTCACAAGGACATCTAATATCGACCAAAGAAGAGCATGTTTCCAAGGAGTTGTATGAAATAATACAGGACAAGATAACATGACCTGAAGATGTATTACGTAGAACTTTTGAACAATTTTACATCAAAGCTCATAATATCCTCCCGTTCTTTCAATGTGCATTGGCTCCCCTGCCTCAGGACCATTGCACCTGCTGCTCCCTCTTACTGAAATAACTGATCATCTTCCAGACCATACAGAAGCTGGATTCTTTCTCCCCTCTGTTAGTCTCTATCACATGTATTTCATGTCCTCCACTGTACCAGGCACAATCTGTAGGTTACTTCATTTCCTTATGAGATGATTGTGTTTTAACCCAACAGACTGTCAGTGACAAGATTATTGGGAACAGAATGGTTTTGCTCACAACTGGACAGTCCAACAGGACTTATGATGCTTTATGGACCATATTCGGCACCAAAAGACTGAGTGAATAAGTGAGTGAATGAATGAGTATATTCATAACATGCTTTAATCCAGTCACATGCAAAACTTCAGACATTAATATGTCTCACACCTCTCCTTGACAAACAGTTCTTTACCTCCCTTCTAAAATGCCCTTTTATTCGAACAAAACAGACTCTTGTCAATTTGCAATGCCAACCCTAATACCACAACATTGACCTGATCTGTGTTTATGCACTTTCGGGAACAAGACAAAGTATTTAACTTCCAGAGAGACCTGGAAGATGCTGGATGTCAAGGTCACCACAACTAAAACTTAGTAATTGTCATCTTCCTAAGGCTGAATTCTCTTTTCTAAATGTGGCAGATGTGTACTGAAAACAAGGACGGCAAGTGTTTGGGTGTTAATGCTTTGGCTGTTTTTGAGGAACTGGAGTTTTATGCTACAGGGGTTTAAGGTGAGGTTAGCACAGCATGGTTTTCAGATCAATAAGTGACTTTGTGTTGAGGGCCTGCTGGTTGCTTGTCTAGTTTATTGTGACTTAACAAAAGGGCCCAGGAACAATATTGCTCAGCAGAAGAAAAAAAAAAAAAATAGGTGAGCCGATGGCTCATCCAGAAGAGAGAAAAATACCAAGATCCACAATGTTCACAAAGAGGGGCAGTCTAGAGAATGCCAGAACTCTGCAGTGCAATGGGATAATTGTAAAAGTAGCAAAATCGCTGTTTTCAAGTCATACTTTTAGAAACTTGACCTTGGAAAAATTTTCAAACGCACAAAGATTCATAAGCAGTGGCATAAGCCAGTATTTTTTTTCTTTCTGACACAGTAATACCACACTAATAACTCACTTTCTATACACTCCTGAAAGTTCTCCTTTCACTTTACCCTAGGGTCTTTTAGCCTTTTAACAAATATTGCATACAAGGAAATAAATGTTTTGGAACATTATTTAAGTTTCCTTCTCCAACCTGCTGCTTAGAGGAGAATAAATTTCCCTTTTCTTCACTTTGTATTAGTTTCTTCTGCTGATGAAGAGGAAGCTTAAAATTTCTTTTGGGCCTGAAAGACATATGAAAAAAAAAAAAAAAGATTGGCCTAAGAGTTTCCTTTCTGTCCTCATGAAGAAGGAAGAGATGAAAATAATAATAACAAGACTCAGGGAAAATCCTGCTATCCAAAGCATTCTCTTCTAGGAAAAAGATGAAAAGCAGCAGAGTTTCAGTAACATCAGACATTTTGAGATTGATTTTTTAAAAAGATATTCTTTTCTTGGAAATGATAAAGGTGACTTGTATCCAGACCCAGACTGATGACAATGTCTTTCCAGAAGCTGACATGCCTTAAGCTGACACATCATTACAACAGAATGACCTCTATCCTAAAAAATAAGGTGGGCCTGGAGAGTAGTATTCCAGCATTTTTCCTGCCAAGTTTCTGAAAGGTGCTTTAAATGTTCTGGTTTAAAGTAGACAAAATGCTCCATGGTCCAAAATATCAATATAAAAAATTTACATAATACTAAAAACCAAAGCAACATATTCGGTGCCATGCACTAAGTTTTTTTCACATTTCATCTCACTGAGGTCTCATAATAACTATACTATTACTCCAATTTTGGATGGGAGGCAGCCAAGTCTCAGCCGAAATTTTCTCATTGTAACATACCATGAATTGTGTAAGCAATCTGAAGTCGTGCAGCTGGGCTTCAGTTCAATGTATATATAATACATATATATTATATATATATAGTATATATATAATAAAATATATATCAGTATACATATCTATTAATATATGTCTATATATAGTAATATATATTATACAGATATAATATATATTAGAAAAAACAATCATGTATATATTTAAAACACAACAACCATACATTCGGACATTTTCTAAGGAAAGTGCTTTAACTATAATACCTATACATAACATATAAAAGGATATTTAAAAATACCTATTGGCTCCAGGGTTTAATAAAAGAAAAACTGGAGCAATGTTATCCCTCAATAAATATTCATTTAACAAATGAAAATATATTAAAATATTGTGTTGTGTAATTAGGGCTAGAGATTCCTCTGTGTAAGAATTTCTATACTGCTATATCCTGGCTGAGGGTTCAGATATGTGCTGATTCATTACTGGGTTCTCACCCCTACAAGATTGATTGGAATGTAACAGATGCTCAAGAAATATTGTTTGAATAAATGAATTAATGAATGCCGTTTAAAAGGATAAAAGACAGACCCAGGTTCATCACCTGTCTAGGAATGCTCCTGGGAAAGGATAGAGGAGAGATTATGAACAGAAAAGGCAGTCCTCTACAGTGACCTGCTTTTCTAGAGGATTCTCTATCATCTCACAGGTCAGGATCACAAGAGACCTGGTCCTGCACTGGATCAAACTCCTGGTCTCCCTTGGATCAAACCACGAAATCAACAACCTTTTAAACCCTTTGACTTTGTTTCTTCGTCTCTTCCCTCTCCCCCAAAAGGGTCTGGCTATGTTTTTAAAGTATTCTGATTTTTTAAAACATAGCATTCCATATGAAAATATTTGGTTTTCATCATTTCATTATGAAGGATATGTTTGCACTCATTAAGACATTTTAAAAACAATTTATATAATAAAATGATCATCTTTAATTCCAGCCACCCTTTGGTGTCCTTCTCTCTCAAAATCATGACATCTTTTAATTCTATTATATGTTCCTGAACATACTATTTTGGGGCACTTGCTATATATGCAGTGTTGGAGGACAGAATTTTACAATTCTTACATGAAAGTAAGAAGTTTAAATTCTATGACTGATTTTTCCCTTATTTCGGAGACTTTGTGTCCACTTTTCATCTTTGGTGATATATGTATATGTGCTGGGATGCTTGCTGTTTATATATGAAAACATCTCATACTATTTTCAATGTGAAGTTACCAAGTATTTCCAAATATTTTGCATATTTTTCTATAGCTCATATAGTTGTAAAACAAATGGTCATAAGAAATCCTATGGTCTAAGGTAGGAATGGGATGGAAGGTAGCCATTACAGTAGAAAAAAAAAAAGATTCTTTGGCAGAGAAAATAATTAATTATAAAATTCCAGATGGGCTCTTATTTTTGGCATATGATATTTGTTTGGAAATATAGTGTCATCAACTTTCAGAAAGCAGGAAACTCCATCTGGTATTTGTATGTTTCTGTGAGAGGATGCTTGGATTCTTTCATTGTCAGTTTTCACCCATATTGAATGATATTCTCACTCTTGGTTAAATTTGAATAATGATCACATAGATATACACTCATCTATGGAAAGTGATTTAAATCTTTTTGAAGGCTGAAATAAATGAGGAAGTGGTGAATTATACTGGGCTGAGATCTGACTATGTAAAATAAAATACCTTTACACATTACTGAGTGCCTTGCTCCCAGTAGGCACTTTTAAAGTTCATTGAATTAGATCCGGAGGATATGGGAAATATAAGTACATATAAATAAACTAGGGAAACCCTTAGTTTAAGTTCATCGACAGTAAAAAATTAATAAGAATTCAATATGTATGATTTGTTGATTCATTGGTTTTATTTATTCATTCAGTAAATGTCAAAGAGTAGTTGATATGACTATGTGGACTCCTTATTCTATAGAATAGTGATGCATGTCCTGCATTGTCCTGTGGACAAATATGTTTGGAAAATACTAGAATAAGTAATAGTTAACATTGAGACTTTTCAGAGCCTTTAAAATACTAATGCAAATCATCATTTTTTAATGCATGATAGAAAATGAAAATGTGATGAAGGGTTCCATGGTGTGATGACAGAATTCACAGATGGCATTTGGCTCAATAGAATAGGGGACTTGGTAGGAGTTGCACCAGGGACACAACATTTGAACTAGGTCTTCTGAGGAAATTATTTTCCTTTCTCTCAATATAAGATTAATATATGTTTACATAGAAAACACAAAAAATTATACAGATGACAATTTAACTATTAAGGACATAGTCTAGAGACAATCACTGTAACTATTTTTGGATTTCCTGATTGTCTTTGTTTATTTGACATCTCTCTCTCTTGGTTCCTAATTGAAAATTTCTTTATACAAAGAGCATGGTACATAAAGTCTAATGTGATGACTAATCTGTGCAGTATTGCAATATTGGCATTTTTCTACAGCATTATATAATATTCAAAAATATTATATCAGTGTTACAACTATGTAATCATTCCAATGCAGTTGAGCATTTCTGGTATTTTCCTTCATAAATTTTATTTACTATAAATCAGTGGTGCTGACTGTGTGGTTCCTAGACCAGCTACATCAGCATCACTTAGGAACTTCTGAGACATGCAAATTATCAAGACCTACCCCAGACCTACTGAATCAGGAATCCCATGGAAAGAGCCCAGCAGATAAATAATTTTGATGATTATACCTTTACATCAGTCTTTGCATGTAGTTGGGATGATCAATTAATTTTAATTACACAGTTCATTTCAGTTTGTAAAAATTTACACTGTTTGTAGTCTCAGAATCTAACATGTTAGATACATAGTAGGAGCTGATATTTGTTAAACAAAAGAATGAAATGGCAGTTCCCCTAAATTTACTTCACTGTCCTTTGGAATTTGAGATGCCAATAATTCTATGGTGCCAAATTAGTACTAATCCTTTTAGAGATAACCTGGATCTTTCTTCCTGGATGCTTGTCAGTCTTCCTTTGTGAAAAAAAAAAAAAAAATATATATATATATATAGTCTGGATATGTGTCTCATTCTCCTTTGAATGATTTTGTCCCAATCATGGCAGACTCCTGTCATCTGTATTTCTAGTTTTCCTCCCTCCTTTTCTTTCAAACCCTAAGATTTGGACAAAGGTTCTTCACTTGTGTCTTTAATTATTACTTTTGTTCTATAGTATCCAGTGTTCTTCCAGAACACTTATAATTCGTAATTGTATCTCTTTCATTTGTCCTGGATATCTTTCATTTCCTTTAATATCACTTTCTTGTGTTCTTCCTTGTGCTGGTAGTGTGTGTGTGTGTGTGGGGGTGGTATGTGGAGGGGTTAACTCCAATGTGATTTTAATTTTGAAATTATTATTCTTGCCTCCTTGTGTTCGTCCTTTATCTCACCAAGCTCCCATTTCATCCCAGCTTGTTGCCTTGGCCTCACATCCTGTCCTCTTTTCATTTCATCCTGTTGTCCCTTCATCTCAGCTTATTCTATTTTGTGGCTTTCTCTTCCTGTTTACCAAAGGCAATGTCTTCTTAAATCAGATTAAGTATGACAAATAGTCTTCTAAATTTTTTCTGGTTCCTGTTATAAATAGTGTTCAAAGGTCTGTTCTTCCTCTTGTATTCACGATATTATTCCCTTTCATTCTGCCACGGGATGGCCTTTGTAGGTCACATTTTTTTTTTCCTACTTATCCAACACAAGGAGAAAATTACCCAGATCTTGCATTTATAAATAAAGTTAGTGAATTTCCCTTGGCTCACAAAGATTCTTTAAATGAGTGTGTTAAAATCCCAATTAGATCTATAAGTGGATTACAGCTGGACAATCCCAAGGGTCTAACAGTTTGTGTGGATGTCCTGGGCAGGGGTCAGCACTTCCACCTTTCTGCTGCTCACGGAGTCTCTGAACCAAGCAAATGTGATAAAATCTGCAGTTTCCCACAAGTCTTCTCCTATGTCTTCTTCTTTTTGATCTTCCTACAGATAGCATCTTTCTTATGGGAACTAGATGTCCAGCCAGAGCTTAGGCTCAGCAGCTCTTCCTACATCTTTGAATTATGATTGTTGCTTGTGTACAGAAAGAATAAGGTTGGCAAAAATGGTCACAGTACCTTGGGCACCTTCAAAAGCAATAGTCATACAGGTAGCCTGGTTTTGCTCTTCCTATAAATTCCATTTACTGGATCTGCATGCCATTTCAGGTTCTTGGGAATGTTCTGTTTCATTATGCTTATCCTTCTCAGTGTATATTTGCAGATAGAAGATTTATTAACCCAGAACATATTTCTAAAGGGTTGACTACAGGAAGGAGACACTTTATGCAACAGCACTATTTTCAGCTTCCCTTGAAGTATACTTCAGGACAAGTATTTATATGAAAGCCATTTATTAAGGAAATGCTCTCAGAACAGACTGTTGTGGAGCTACTGAAGCAAGCAGGGTATGATTTTACTTTATTTATTTTTATTTTCATTATTTATTTATCCATGAGAGACACACAGATAGAGGCAGAGACATAGGTAGAGGCAGAGACGGAGGCAGGCTCCCTGTGGGAAGCCCAATGAGGGACTTGATCCCAGGACCCCAGGATCACGACCTGAGCCAAAGGCAGATGCACAACCACTGAGCCACCCAGGTGCCCCAAGGGTATGATTTCAGACAAAGTTTCATGAAGGGTAGCATTAGCCCAAACTTTGCAGGAGAACAGCGAATGTAAATCACACCTCAGAGTTATCCCAATCCAAGCAAGTGAATTGGGCTTTCATATTCAGGCAGAAGAGGGTCACTAGTAAGAAAGGGGGTGTGGCATTTTGGCTTTTTGTACCAATAGGCAAAGTAGAACTAGTAGTCTAAGGGCCATTTCAGTAAGAAAAGTCACAGATACTAGCAGTTGGGAATACCGTCCCTTTGGGGAGAGATGTGAGAACAGATAAAAGAAAGCCAAGGGGATCTGACAATGTTCTATCTAAACACCTTGCTTTTTACTGTCTGCTCCCTTACCTATACCAACCCCACACCTCCAATGGCATGAAAAGCTAATTATACTGACACAAAGGTTGTTCACTCCTGCCTCAAACCATCAAGAAAGAGTGCATTGACTGAACAATGGTTCTAAAGTATGATTTTGTCCTTTGGAAGCAGAAGACATATTTACCTGGTTGTACATAAGCTTATTATTTATTTAAGTTTATGGTTGCCGACAGAAGACTGATTGTGGCAGAATAATAAAACTCACACTTCGAAATCCCTAATGTACCTAATCACTTTCAACATGTCTTCAAATTAAAACATGTTTTCACAAATGATACATTACACAGGTAATCTGGCTTATCTTTTTACTTTGTATCAAGCACTCAATTTAGCTGTAGTAGCTAGTGTGTAAGAATTAGGATACCACATTAGTTCTGAGAAAGATCTTAGAAAATACGTCTTGTCCTTTTAAACAAAGCATATTTTTAGAGCAGTGACTCATCCGTAAGTATGACATCTAAGTGATATAATAACAACAGGCTGGTGTCCTGCCATATGCCTGACTGAAGACAAGGGTTAAGTGCAATGCAAGAAAGGGGTGGGGAAGAGGGATAAATCCTTCCCTAGACTGGAAATAACAGTGTTAAAATGCAAAGTGGCATCCCAAAGCCCTTGATTTCTCCTAGAAGTGGGAATGTTCCAATTAACTCAGTAAATGAATGCAAAGTATTTCAAAGTGTTCTAATTCCTTCTGATGCCCAAGTAGCCAGACAACTTGGCCTGTGTATTGTTCCATTTGGGTTTGAATTCCAGATTTGGATTTGGCTTCTCTAATTGTAGATAGAGGAAGAAAACATAAGAAGACTGAATTTATCCACTGACTTTTTAAGAGTTGGGGTGAAAACTCATTTAGAAAGTATCTAATCCCCTTTGTGGAATGTCACTTGGTGAAGAACATAATTGTTCTATACATAGCGCTGATGCATTGACCTGTGATCACCAAATGCTCTACCCTATTCACCATCAGACTGGAAACTCAAGACCAAGGATTGGTAGGAATTCAGCTCTGACTCATCCATCTTGCCCAAAGTAGGCTTTCAATTCATATTTGTTGGATAGATGGATAATTTTAACTAGACATTGATCTTTAATAGCCCCACGCTTAACACTTTACTAGGTGATTACCTATTCATGATTTATGAAGAAATGGAAGAACTAAAAATGAAAGAATAACTTAAATATTCCTTGAACAAGTGTAGTATCTAACTAGAGTGCGAGTCTCCTGTCTCTTTCTCTCCAATCAATAAATGCTTCATGTTAATGCCAATGACTTTTTCTGATGCACTAACCTAATCATGGTGTTCTTCTGTACAAAACTACCTTTTAACTTGGAGGTGAATCCAAACTCTTAATATGGAGGCCAAGTGCCTGGAATGTATGACTCTAAATTATCTTTCCCATCACCTCTTTATCTCCTATAAGCTACTATACCAGATGACTCATGGTTCCTTGTTATCTGTAATTATTTCTACATCCCCTTTTCTTTGCTGTTACTTTTCTTTCGGCTCAAATTCCTTGATCATCTTTTTCCCTTGTATAAATTTTACTCACCTTGCAAAACGTAGCTTGAAATCCTCCTCCTCTATGAATCTTTCCCTCCTACAAAGTTAGAAATGATGACTCCTGTCTCAGGTCTACCAGCTCACTAAAGCCATGTTTTATTATGTGGCCATTCATCTAAATGACTGTGTCTCACCTCCACTGAGGCACAGATAGAGTATTATCATTGTTATGTCTGCCCCTTATTCTCGTATGAGCCAGTATTGACTGCTACTATTTACTGAATTGATTCACTGAGTTCAGAATTTTAATATTTAAAAACCGGGAACCAAGCTAAAAGCCAAAAAATGAGAGAATGGTTAGGCAATTTATAGTATGGCAACTCACTGGAATCTTGTGTTTCTATTAAAATTACAACTGTGAAAGTTAGTAGCCACATGAAAATGTTTATGATGTAACACTAAGTTAAAGGAGATAATGAAAAACATATCTCCTATGGAAAATACATTTGCATATTAAGAAGGATAATAAAGCAATTAGAAAAAATACAGTTGATATCTTAGCATGGGATAATTATATATATATATATATATATATATATATATATATATATATATATATCCTCTATTTTTCCTATAATGCTATTTATGGCCTAGAAATGAAAACAAAGTGCTTATAATGAGCTAGACTTGGAAGCAGGTTACAGTAATTATAAAATGTTCAAACATTACTAACTCACAAACTCAGAGATTGTATGTACACTATAATGGGATGAGAAGCTGAAACATCCAAATTCACATGGTGGATTTTTCAGACGATAAGGAGGCAAGTGCCTGGAGGGAATGCTATTTTTCATTGTAACCAGTTAATTTGATATTATAAGAAAATTGCTTTACATTGTTTTCCATCCGAGCATGGAAGATCTATATTAAAGCAAATTAAAACACTGGTGAGAAATGAATATACTAATTTATATATGTATATATGATAGTTGTAGTGGTGGGTCACTAGATGCCCCCTTCATGACTGAGGGACTCACTCTCTTGTTGATGGTGTTGGTGGCTGCCAGCTGCCAGATGAATCACTCTGCAGGCAGTATCCTTGGGTCAAAAGAATCACCTGGCCCGGGGTCATGCACTCCCCCTTCTCCAACCCTGACCCTGACCCCCAGCCACCAGAGCAGCAGCTTGCATTTAAAGACTCCTCGGTGTGAAGAGATGTAGAAAAGGCCTGGTTCCCTCCCCCAAACTAAGACAATCTGGAAAAACCATCCAACTATGGAGCTTCCCATGAGATCAAGGTGTTGGCAAGGTCTCATGACAATCTAACTACTTCTTGTTCCTCCTTCCTTCACTCCCTACTACTGTTGATCCCCAGGGTACCCCCCAGTGAACTTCTGCCTACAAATCTCCACCTAACTGCCTCTTTCCAGAAAACTTTACCCAAGACAGTTTTTATAATTCTGCCTAAAACCTGAAACACTGGAAATAATCAGATATAGGGAAAAAATGGGTTCTTTGGTAATTTGTAAATAAAAGCTCTGTGGGGTTTTTTGTTTGTTTGTGTTTACATTTTCTAAGAACTTATGTGTGAAGGCACAGTGACTGCCAAGCATTTTACAGATATCAATGTATTCAATGTTTGTAATAACCCTAAGAGGCTGAGACTATTCCCTCACTGTCTTATTTGCAATTGAAATCCTGAGCCCTAGAATAGTGAGTTCACCGGCCTAAGATTATAAAACCAGGTAGTGGTAGAACAAGGCTTGGAACTCAGGGACATGGAACTGCATTGAGCTTCTTTGCCATGCTGTTTTTCTACAGAGGGCAGGGCCCTAAGAAACAACATGCAAAGAGAACACACAGGCTTCACACTCCCATCCCATGGTATCATGCCCACCTAGGTAGGAATAAACAAAACTCTTCAGTTCTGAGGCATTGAGCATTAGCAACCTTTTTCCCTTTCCTTTTCTACAGACCATGTCCAATAAAAATTATGAGGAAGAAAAGATCCAAAGAAAAACCATTAGAATAACACTACTACTATTCACTTTTTGCTTAGAGACCATGATTGTTGCCTCTCCTCTGCAGCTAACTTCTTTCTCATTGTGCTTTAAAGAGAAATAAAATGACTCCAGTGCAAGCTTCAGGGATTGCAGAAATCAGGTGAAAAGAAGACTAGGCCATTCTTAGAGTCATGCTGCAGGGAAGATTCCAGAGTACAAAGATTATTTTTAAAAATATGCCCTTTTTTTGTAAATGCATGCCCTGAGTATGGATGCCTAGTCAGAAAGGGCGACTGTAGCAATTTAGATCTTACAGCAAACCTCTTGGGACTTCGGAATAATAACTACAGCTTCCAAAAAGGGCAGGAATGTGAAACACTGAGATAACATGGTCTCAAGTACAGAAATATGTTTTCCTTGTGATGTTCTGACCAGACTTGTCCACTAACCCTAACAAGAGTAAACATTCCTTTCACTCCCCAAAGCCATGCTGTGCTGTGTCAAGATTTTCATTTTCATTTTCAATATTCAGAATGCATTGATTAGCCTCTGAAATATAATTACAATTTGGCATCCAAGGATAGCAGCCAATATGTCGTGTAGTGTTTCATTTTTTAATCATTGAAGGACTCAAACAATTTCTTTTATTTGGAAATATTGCAAATATATCCTATTAAAACAAATAACATTCAGGTCAGCAAGTCCTGAGTCTGCAGTAAAGAATGGGAACTAAAAACATTCTGACTTTCTTTTCTAGGAGCAAAGAGCTTATTTTCACAGTTATATGTGTATCTTTCACGATGTCTGTGATGAGAATTCCCTTTATTTTCTATTCATATTGACCGATTCTAGAAAAGAAATACATTTAAATTGATGGATTACTTTTTAAATTCTTCACAAAGTGAAATATGTTTTTCTTTCTCTTTCAACTTCTTTCATTATTCCTCTCATGGTTCAGTAACAACCAGATATATCTCCTGCAAAGAAAACTCGCCATTTATGAATTACTGAATTCACAACAAATATACAAGGTAAAACACTTAAATACAATTAAGCCTGGTTGTTTTCTTTATACATATAGTATTTTTGAAATTTTTTTATCAACTTCCCCTCTGGCAACTATCAGCTTATTCGCTGTATTTAAGAGTCTTTTTGTCTTGTCTGTTTGATCATTTGTTTTTTAGATCCCACATATGAAATCATATGATATTTTCATTTCTCTCTCTTATTTCATTTAATATCCTTTAGGTCCATCCACTTTGTTGCAAATGGCGAGATGTCACTCTTTTTATGGTTAACTCATCTTCCATTTATCTATATCAATAGAGATACATCACATTTCATCTATTCATCTACCAACAGATATTTGGACTGCTTCCATATCTCGCCTATTGTAAATGATGGTGCAATAAACAACAGAGGGGTGCATATATCTTTACAAATTATTCATTTTCTTTGGGTAAATACACAGTAGTAGAATTACTGGATCATATGGTATTCCTATTTTTAATGTTTCTGTAGGAACCTCCATACTGTTTTCCACAGTGTTTGCACCAATTTATATTCCCATCACCAGTGCATGAGGGTACCTCTTTCTCCACAGCCTTGTCAACACGTGTTATTTCTTATCTTTTTGATATTAGGCAATCTGACTGGATGTGGTGATATCACCATTGCGGTTTTGATTCGCATTTCCCTGATAATTAGTGATATCTTCATGATTTTTAAGATACCTATCCAAAACTTCCAGAAGCTTTGCATTTCTTAATCTGACAAGATCCCTCACTATCCTTATAGTTGGAAGTATAAGCTAATTAATATAATATGAGGATTCACTATCTACGTTTATTGACTATATATTATCACTCTCTTGACAAATTTACCTATAATTCAGAACCCTCATCCTTCTGAGTTTTCTGATCATAACATATGATGTGTCAATCTAAAATTAAGTCCTCTTTTTAATAAAGTAAGAAAGGAGATGATAGACAAATCCTGAGAGATTTATTCTAACCAAAGTGTGATCAGCAGAAGGATGTCAGTTTCATCTCTAGTCTCTGGCTTTCTTATGTCCAATGCAGTATCTACACTATTTGCCTTTGACGTGCCCTTTTACTTTCCCTCTGCCTGCCCATTCAAAGCTTAGTTTAGATTTCATCTCCCAACATGCCACTTCCAGGTAGAAGAGCTTGTTCTTTCTTTAAATACACATAGTACTTCCAGACCTCTCTACTGCTATATAATCACTACCCTGCCTTTACTGATGTACAGGTATCATAGAGTAATGATACAGCAATCTTTAGTGTCACAAATTATCCATGAGCTATCCTCAAGTCCATTTCTACTATGTCAGACTGATGCCACGTGACCTGTTCTTGCCAATAGACCATGAGCAACAGAGATTATATACATAAATATATAGATATAGATATAGATGATATAGATATAGATATAGATATCTTACTCCAGGCTAAAGAAGATAAAATGCCAGTGATACCTTCCCATTTGTTTTCCTCTCTTGGCTTCTGACACATTGGAAGACACTTGCTGAAATGCATAGGGTTTCCAGATAAAATATAGGACTCCCATTTAAACTCAAATTTCGGTAAAACAGAAAACAATTTTCAATGTAAGCATGTCCCAAATGTTGTATGGAATATACTTACAGTAAAAATTATTATTATACAAAACTATTATGCTATTATACTATAATACTACCTACTGTATACCAGTATTACACTACAATACTATATAAAATGTTATATATTAGATGCTAAATTACTGTATTATTATGCTATTTGCATATTGAAAATATACTATTATTGTACATTTTTTTCTAAAATGTTGGGCTTCAGATGAAAATCAAGTATTTTTTTAGTATAATTATGTGCCAAGTATTTACACTAAATATTTATACTAAAAAACAGTATTTACCTGAAATTCAAATTTAACTGAGAGAATTCTATTTTATATGCTAAATCTGGCAACCCGATGAAATGCAACCTCACAAAGTGGAGGGAACCTCAATCTGTGACTTACTAGGTGAAAGGGAGGGTCTGCTGATCTGCCTCAGACCATGCTGATAAGAAATAAACATTCCCTGACCTCAACTTCACTGAGATTAGGGATTTAAATGTTACTGCTAAGAAGTCTCAGCTCTCCTGACTAATATAGTACCAATGGAACATAAAGTTGAAAGAGATTATCAGACTAGATACTTGAGAGCTCAACTGGCAGGGTAGATGTCTTGATTTTACACTGATGAAACTGGGAAGGTGTGAATATTTAGGGTACTGATACTACCAGAGCTGATTGATTTTATTTTACATTTGGTTACTATCTGTGTGTCGGAGGGTGAGGAGGGGGAGTGGGGGTGTGTAGAGTGTGTACATGTGTTTGTATGAATGTGCCAATGAATAAGAGAAGGAGGCAAGCACCAGGTAAGCAATAGGATAAGAGAGTAGGATGTAATATGATCACTGTCGGAGAACTTAGTTATTGGGTCCATAAAGCAAGAAACAAGATTTTAGTACCTGAAGTCCAAGAATCATATATTGGCTTTTTTTTTTTTCCTGTGGCCTAATACAGGTACCAGGCTTGTTAAACATTTCATACATTCCTGCTAACTTGAAATATTTTTCTGCGTCAACGTCTGTAAAAATCAATCCAATGGTATTCCTTTTCTTTGATTTTTCTCTGAACCCAAAGTAACCAGGGTTAGAGGACCAAAATCTGCCTTATCCCCTAGCTTGCCTTTTTCTATAAACCCAAGGATGAATATATTCTTTATCCCTAAATACTATGTCTGCTACCATACAAATTCCAGATGTCATTAACAGCCACCAAGAAGGTAAAAATATCAGCAGTGGGAAAGGAAGAACAAAGCAAAAATGAGGAGTAAAACATAAAATGAGAGAAAAGAAATGCAAGCAATCCATACAGATGATGAAGTGGAGGAGGGGTAAGATGGAAAGAACAGAAGTAGGAAAAAAGTAAAGTTTTGTGCCATGTACACATCTTTGTTTCCCCAGTCATTCCTTTTTTTTCCCCCTTGTCATTCCTTTGGCAATTTGTATTCACAGAAAGAACACCTAAATATTAGTTGACTTTGACTCTCATTCACCAGTTTTCATGTATGAGAATTAGGCTTGCTATGAAAATAACAACCATTAATCAGGTTTTTCCATCTCAACAAACATTCCATACTCCAGAGCTTGGCTATTGTCTTGCTGGTGCAATCTTTCTGTAAAGAACTGGCCTGTCAGACTGGGAGAATTTCTTCCTCTCTGGTTGGTTATAGAATGGAGAGTTAGATGCTGACATGGGGCAAGGGGAGGTTGCCTGTCCTGGACCACTTGTAGCTCTACTACTAGATGGCTGCTTTGGAAGCTGACAGATGACACTTGACAATGAGTTTGTAGAAGCCTAGTTGATCTTCTGGTTTGATACAGTTTTCCTTTTTTCTTATAAAGCTCTGAAAAACTTTATAAGAACCTCTCCTTTTTCCCTTCATTAACTTTTGATGACTGGATTTCTTTCTTGAGAGAAAATTCAATCCACAAACAAGCTTATCCAGCAACCATGAGCAACGTGGGAACTGGCTCTACATCTATCAGATCTGTATTAACTCTCTGCAAGGGTTCAGACTCGAATCAATGGCAAATAGTTTCTTTAAAATATCTAGTAGTTTTTCTTACCACAAAATTTGGTATTTTGTGTCTTGTATTTGTGGCCTTTGAAACTCTGAAATAAGGAAAAAACTCTCAGCAATAATGATAATTTTGGTCAGGTCTGTATTTTTCTCTTTCTTTGCTAATGGAATTTATAATAAGGGGATGATACTGTTTATGTTCCAATTGCTGTTGCAAGTGACTGATGGAAGAGGAATGACAGACCAACTGCTCACGATCTTGTTGAATATGAGCAGCAGGTCATTAGCTATATTGCACTAATAAATAGTAAAATAATAATTATTAACCACAATAACTGAGTGATTTTCTGAATGGCATTTAAAGTGACAAGGGACAAATTCTATGCAAAATTTAAAGGGGTTAGGGCACTAATAAAGATAAAACTCCATAAAGTATTGACATCTAAACAAAATACAATTTATTGTTACTAGAAGATATTTTCTAAGATTTCTAGACATAAGCAGCACCTTCAGAAATTATAAACTTTTAGGAAAGTATTTATTTATTTGAAACAGAGAGAGAGAGCACAAGCAGGGGGGGCGGTGGTGCAGGGGCAGAGGGAGAGGAGAGGGAGAAGCAGGCTCCCCACTGAGCAGGGACCCCCAACACGGGGCTCAATCCCAGGATCCTGGGATCATGACCTGAGCTAAAGGCAGATGCTTAACCAACTGAGCCACCCACGTGCCCCAGAAATTGTAAAGTTGTTCTCATCAACTATCTCTGATTCAGGTAGGAAACACGTGTCAAAGTCCTACGGCACCCTCAGTTCCATGGTAGAAAGAGTCTACTCCAGTGAAGGAAATATTTATTTCCTGTTACCTAAGTGTAGTCTTGCCTATACCCCAGCCTGATGCAACTCTAGACTAGCAAAACAACATTCACCTGGACGTCACCACCATTGTGCTACTGTGCCCAAATGCATACTCACATTTTGTTAAAAAGTTAGTTCAGGTTTTTAAAAACAAACAAAAAATTTTTTCTTCCTGTCCTGGAAAAAAATTCCAATTTCTTGTAAGGTAAGCACATCAGGTAATATTTGAGTGACTGATTGATTGAGATATACATGAGAAGTGGTACAGGGTGAATTGTTTTTCATTTATTGCCTCTTTACCATTTGGGGGGCATGCTTATCTTCTAACTTAGTGTCAGAAAGCCGTGGAGGCGACATGGCAAATTCAGTGAGGCCAGCAGGGTAAGATGATCAGATCACAATCTTCATGGGTTCAAACCCTAACTCAACCATGTACTAGCAATACACCCTCTGGCATTGTATTTCACCTTTCTGTGCCTCATCCAATTTTGTAAAATGAGTGACAATGAGTGATACGAGTAGTACTGGCATGAAATTAAATGAGTTTCTATAAACATGTATATGTCACCAAAAAATTCCAGTAAAATATTAAGCACTAAATCAAGCCTTCTCTAAAAGCTGGTACTGGTTTTTTGTTTTGTTTTGTTTTGTTTTGTTTTTTAATCAGTTATGGTTTATTCTGGAGAATTTATTGCTAAGTATGGAACAAAGGAAAACTGACATTTTGGGACAGAAAGAATATAGTGATAAAAGTGTTCATAATGAGAATATAATTTCATATTTAAACAGAAAAACTAGGGAGGGACACAGATCTGGGGATTTAGAGAGCCTTCCAAGCTTCTATCGCTGAAAAACTCAATTCACAAGCTATCACACAACATTATATAACAAACTTGTGAAATACATCCTTCTCCAAGAAAGAAAAAAAATGTCTTCATTGGCAGTGGTCATAATGGTGTCCGGAGACAAGAAGAAGTTTTTGTTGGTGGTGGTATTTTTTCAGACAAGCTGAGAAAAGCCGAGATTATAATGTTAAATACAGCAATCTACTAGTTTATAAGTGAGTGTGCATAGTTATGGATATCTTCAACCTAGAGCTGCAATGCCTATTTCTTTGAGGTTCTGAGAGTTTGAACCTCCCCTTTAAAAACTTAATTGATGGCATTAGAGTATTTACAAGGATACACAATATTTTAAGATTTTATTGGAAGTATCTGCTTCATTGTCACTGCATAAACTTTTTAGTATTATGAATTTTTTCCAAATTTAAACATTTTTGCTTTTTTATTTGATCATGAAAGCAACGTAATATATGCAAAAATATCAGAGAGTATCATGAAAATGAAATTACTTCTAATCTCACAATTTAAAGATAGCATTGGGATGCGTGGGTGGCGGCTCAACAGTTGAACGTCAGCCTTTGGCTCAGGGATAGGGGATCGGGATCGAGTCCCACATCAGGCTCCCGGCATGGAGGCTGCTTCTCCCTCTGCCTGTGTCTCTACTTCTCTCTCTGTGTCTCTCATGAGTAAATAAATAAAATATTTTTTAAAAAATTTAAAGATAGCATCAAATCCAGAATCATATCATACTTAATGTTTTATACTTTCTTTTCCAACTAACAAGGTATTATGGATATTATATCATGTCAGTACATAGAGATACATGGTATCATTACGTTATGTAGTATCTCATTGTATGAATAAACTATAATGAACACGTAATTATTTCCTACCGAATGGCTTTTTAATTTGTTGCCCCTTTGTTGCTATCATTAAAGAAAAGTTACAACAAATATCATTGTAGATAATATCTTTATAGATTTTTCTAAATATTCCCTTAGGATAAATTACCAGAAGTGAGAATGCAATGTCAAAGGCTGGACACTTTTATAAAGTCTTGATATGGCATCAAAATTGCCCACCCAAAAGGTTGTATCAGTTAACAAGCCTTCACCAGTGTGTATAACCCGAAGTCAGCAAACTACAGCCATGGGTCAAATCCCACCCAATGCCTGTATCTGTAAGTACAACTTTATTGGAATACAGTCATATCCATCAATATAGACCACAAAGTAGGTCCTTTATAGGAAGTGTTTGCCAACCATTCATATAAACCCTTGTCTTGTCATGACTGGCTATCATGAAACACATACAGACATGTGCAAACACACACATATACACACAGTTTTCCTCCTTTTTTCTAATATAAAAATAATCTCTTCAGCAAGATTTCTAGTCATTCCAGAGCACTGTAAATCTTACAGAAAATTATGAAAACTTACCTCAGAAAAAAATTAGAAAACCTCTTTGTTTTCTAGACAGATGACTGAAACTCAGAGAGTATGACTGAGATAATATAATTACTGCTGTAATCAAGTCAGATGCTTGGACTCTCACTTAGTGATCTTTCTACTATGTTCCAAATGGTTCAAAAAAAGTGGCGGTGGGGGGGGGGGAAGAGAGAAGAAAAGAAAGTTCTGGAATAAGAAAACTATCCAAGGGAGTTTTTCTACTAAAAAACTAAATTTGTCAGATTTTTCAAGAGAGCATGGGCCAATTCTATTTCATTAGTGAAAGAAAATTCTAAAACTTTCTAATGTATTAATAAATGATCTCCTAGGATCTTATTGTTTCTCTACTTTTCTCTTTTTCTTTTCAGTACTTTCTCTATTTCCCATTACTTTATGTGATTTTAAGCTCTGCCAAAATTAATACTGAATTAATGATCTTTAACCTCTTGCTTTTTACAATCTGGTTGGAATATATAGTTACAGTGTAAGAATGCATTTCATTGATTTTTTTCTTCCTCCTTGGTATAATGTATTAGGGCTACAATTGTAACTAGCTGATAATTCTCTTAATATATAAAAAAATATATTACTTATAAAAAGTATTTGCTGTTTCCATAAGGAAACATCAATAGGTTGATGAACAGTTATTTGACATTTTCTACTATTATAAAAGTTATTTGATCTCTTTCCAATCTCTTTAAAAGTTATCTCAATAATTGGGATGCCTGGGTAGCTCAGTGGTTAAGTGTCTGCCTTCGGCGCAGGGTGTGATCCCAGGTCCAGGGATGGAGTCCTGCAACAGGTTCACTGTGAGGGGCCTGCTTCTCCATCTGCCTATATCTCTGTCTCTCTCTCTCTCTCTCTCTGTGTGTCTTTAATGAATAAATGAATAAAAAGTCTTTTTAAAAAGTTATCTCAATAATTATAACTCATTTGTTTTAATAATTATGTATATCTTCTATTTTGAAAGAGTATTATTACTTTTCTAGAACTTAGAGTCTGAAAAATAATGAATATTGTATTCTTACAGTTTCTTTAAAAATCAGACCTTTTATTTGGTAAATAAAATTATTATATGTGAGTTTTTTCCAAACATTTTTCAAAAAAAAAAAGATCTTAACTATTCAAATATTGTGGCATTTGTTAGCCACTTTTTCTCAGATTTTATTTTCTGGTGTTACCACCAGTCAAGATCAGAAAATGTCAACAGTTGCCCAATACATGCAGCAAGACTTGGGTTATTTTTGAATAGTAACACCCACCTCTAATGCAGAACTCGACAAACAAGTCTCTCAAAGATCAAGGAAAAACACAGCTTTCAATCTGTTTATTGCCCTCTCCACAGGTGGTAGGCTCTCCCTCTGCCCACATTCAGGAGACATTCCCTTATTCAAAGAGGGGATACTCTCCAGAGGTTTCTTTCACCCAATGAACATACTGAGGCATTATTTCTCTTAAACTTACATCATTTTAAAATATTTTTATTGCTTCTGAAAACTCTTATGGTCTATTAAATTTTACCTTTACCAAGGATAGTGAACAGTATTTTATAGATTACTTAAGAGATTCTCTGATCTTTTTACAATAAGCAAGAAAAGAAGCTAGTCATTGACATAAATGCCCCTAGGGGATGCTAAAATAAGAGGAATGGAGAATTATTCAAACTTTACAACTGTCAGCCAACCTAGAAATGGCTCAACATTTATTAGAACAGGGTAGTTAACAGGAAGAAAACTGTCATCTCTCTTGCCATTTAAAAACTGGGGGTGTTAATTCCTGATATGGGGCAAAGAATACCACCTACTTGTTCAAATAAGTGACAGGCAGTTGGGTACATGAGACTGCACTTTTGGAGAGAGATCTGAGCTTAGAATACATTTTGGGGAGTTTTTCACGTACAGTGGTGCTTAGAGCCATATTTATATTCATTAATATTCATTTAGTGCTCAGCAGCGTGCAATTTAGGCCCATCCACCTAAGGCAGTTAGAGGTGACGCTGAGAGTAAATTTGGTTAGGCCACATTCATGTCCCTGAAAGACACACAATGGCTATGCAGTTTTCTGTGTATTTCTCAGCTCATTTCCCTGAGATCATGTGCAAGCGCAGGCAATTGAGTGAAGATGAGTTGCAAGCATTTGCATGAAAGTAATAATGCAATTTGGCAGCATAGGGAAACATGTCTGAGAAACCTCACGGATTGTGAAGAAATTGATCCCTATGTCAAATGGAAATGAGCCCAAGGCTAGGTCTCTACTCCTTCTAAAAGAAATATTATGGGCATGCACAGAAGTTATTTGTTCCCAGGCATCAGCCCAGACCCATGGCCACATATCAGTGCCACCACTCAGAGTACTGGCATGAAGAGGTAAATCCACCCTGCCAGGGTACAATTCTGGGCCACAGTTCTACTTGCTAATTAAAGTCAGTAACTTAACTTATCCAGCCTTGGTTTTCTAATCTGTAAGATGGATAATTACTTTATCTATGTTGGAAAGCTAGGACAGAACCACCAAGATCATGAATATAAAGCCTTGCTTCCAGAGTACAACACAGATTAATAGCACAAGTAAATATTAGTTAGGGGGAGAACTGGTGGAAGCATTCTGGATACAACTCAATACATCACAAACACAACTGAAAGATTAGGTGCAACTATTGATTGTTAACAAACAGATGTACAGAAGCTTATACAGAGGAGTCAAATGAAAAGAAGTAAATTAACTGCCTAATGCAAGCTTCAATAAAGGTGACACATGACCAAATTAAAGAAGGAAAATATTCTGTAGTCATACATTCCAGGGAAAGTGTAAGATTCAGGTCTTCCTTCCAATTTGTATAAAGGAAGCACTTATTCTTGTTTCAAATCACTTTATCTTTAAGGAATGGATGGGTATAAAAATAGCCCCTTTATAATGTACTAGGAAGTATGTCCTATGGACAAAGCAAGATGTAAGCATGATTTAGTATAAATTGAAGCTAAAACCTACAGATATTTAATAGTTTAAATGAACTTCTATTATATAACCCCTTTAGGGGCAGTTTTAAAATGTCTTTCATTTTCACTGTGAATGAAACCCAAAGAAAGGGACAGACTAACAAAGCAGTATCTTGGTGAGACAGAAGAATGTGTGAATGATGAGTGTTGCTAAGCTTTTGAGCAACCCTACAAGGAAGATTATGAACGTTTCTTTCCCTCAAACTCTTTTAAGGAATAAACAATCACCGCTTGTGAATAAGTAAACTTACAGAAAAAAACTTTGATTCTCTTTTAGTGACTGTAACTGAATATGCAAGGATTTGAGAATTTTAATGACTTTGAACTTTGTGCATGTGGGGCACTCCCAATGTCTTGTCATTCTTTAATAACTCTTGGAGAAAATAGAATAACATTTCACCTTTTCAGAACACAGTGAAAACCAGCAATTAAGTCAAATGGAACTCCAAGGAACTAAAGACAAGGCAGAGAGAGTTCATGTATAAAAACCAACCCAGGTACTTGATACCTAGACGACCAGATTCTATTTATTCTTATTTTACTCACAGATAAAATTAGCTTGGTTATCTGATTTTCAAATTCCTGGGCACATTGGATGTAACAAGTGAAAAGAGGCTAAAGAAGCCATAGGGCTGCTACAAGGAACAGCATGACTCACACTCCCAAAGGCACAGGAAGCTGAGGCTACTTGTGTAGGACAAGCATTCTAAGGACCACAAAGAGCCACAGGTTAACATTGCTTTAATGTAGAACTAAGTTAAATATTCTGAATTGCTAAAAGAGTTATTTTTATGTGCACATTCACCTTTAAAATGCAAGAAAGATTACAAACCAATCTGAGAAAGATTTTCATTATTAATAGGTACTTTTATTTTTTTGGAAACAGTAGTATGTTTTGTTTTCAAAAGGGTAAATCCTCTGCTTTGAAAAACTCACGTATCCATTATAAATCATTTTCTAAGTCCCAAATGACCATGGTATTGGCTGCCAAATGTAACCACCTAAGTCAGAAGTCCAGACTTCAGTTATAATTTCTGTGATTATTCTATTCATTCATCTGTACATATTTTTTTCTTAAGATTTACTTATTTATTTGAGAGGAAGAGTGAGAGTGTGTGCATGCCAGGTTGGGGAAGAGCAGAAGGAGAGAATCTTCAAGCAGATTCCTTGCTGAGCAGGGAGCTCCACACAGGACTCAATCCAATGACCCATGAAATCATGACCTGAGCCAAAATCAAGAGTTGGACACCCAAAGGACTGAGCCACCCAGGTGCCCCCACTCATTTATGTATCCTATTTCTCTATTATATAATCAAAAAGTTTGTGACTAGGGGAAAGTAAGCACAAAAAATGAAAAAAAATTCATCTTCAGCATCAATGTATGAGACAGTACTGTGATGATCCTAGCTATTTTAAATATATTTTCTCATGTAATCTTGATAATCATAAAATTTAGCATTCTTATTTTATAGAAGACAAATAGACAAACATCTTGATAGTCACAGAGGTCACAGAACATAACCCAGGATACACAGCTGGGTATGGATCCAGGTTGGCTTGACATAGTGCTGCCTGCCTCCCAGACAGCATGTGCCTTTACTGACCACAAGGACTAAGTCAACCCAAGTGAACCACTTGCTACTTTATAATAGGATGGCATTTATAAAGTTAGTACTGAAAAAATTCAAAGCCTGTAATTTGAAATTATAAATCTACCCATAGTACCGTTTTTAGGACCAGAAAGATTCAAACTCACAAGCTTCTAAGTAACTCTTATTAAATAAATTAAGACATATATTTTAGAATTTTCTGCCAGGAAAAACTGTGGCCTCTCCTGAAGAACTCCTTGGTTATAATAAGTATAAAGATGCTTCTTCTTTGTGTCCCTTTTTTGTTTGTGTTACCCGGAAGCTGGGCATTCAAAAACAGTATATATTTCCTTTAACTTTCTGTCAGTGTCCTGGGTTTTCTATTTCTAGTTGAAGTTTATTGTATTTATTGCAAAGCCTATGCTTTTGTAGGTCACCTCAAGTCTTTCATGGGAAAATACAAGTACAAAGGCTGATACAATTTGTAAATGTGTTTATGTATATGATTGCAACATAAACAATTCAATATTTAATTGATTACCTGTAGATCCACATTTATCTTTATTCATGTTCCTCAAGTAAAATCTAATGTAAGTTTATAGTACCTTTCTATGATATGTGATAAACTGCCCAACAACATGAATCATGAATTACATTTAGGGCTAAATATCTACATTAGGTTAACATGATGGGTACAGACTGTTTCCCAAGTATCATGGAATTATCTTCTCTCTGATAATCAAATGTTGTAAACGGGTACATGCAGCCACAGACACACACACACACACACACACACACACACACACACATGCAGACACACATCCAATAGAAGGACCGAAAACCTTGCCAGTTTGATGTGTTAATAGTCAGCCATGACTTAAAAGGTGAGGATGAAATGAAAGAGGACTCAAACTCATAGTGTCAGAGGCAGAATTTGTTTTCATGAGGGCTCCTAAGTGGTTCTTGTGAAAATGGTACAGGAGTTCCTTGAAACAACTTTACCCAAGAAATTTTATTTAAGGTGTTTGAGTAACTTCTTAGGAGTTCATGGTATTTGCCAGCAACTGTGGACTTTACATGGCTGTTGCCAAGGCAGCGGATTTGGAAGTTAGAGTGTCCTTCTATAAAAATATTGTTCTTTTCTAAATAAAAGAGTATTTCATCTAGTAAAAAGACATTGGGGCCAATATTAGGGTCCTAACAAACCATTTCAAATTTCACTCTAAAAACACATCAGTGCTCCATTCTGCTCACACAAATATATTTTCAAATTGGGAAAAAGAGAAGTTATTTGCAAAGGTTATAAATGGAGTAGCAATTCAATGATAAATAACTTAAATGCTTCGTGTTTGTACTAGAAAAGCTACATTTTTGCTACATTCTCCATGCCCTGGTTTTATCTTTCTTACTTCTTATCCCATTTCCCTTCAGCCAAAGATCTAGAAATACCTTCCTCCTTATTAATACAATAACCCATCAAAATCTATTCAGAAAAAAATATATTTGGAAATCTAGGAAAGCTATCATTCCTTTGTGTTTCCAAGACAGGAAGCACATAGTACAGTAAGTATGAAATAATAATTATTATTTTCCCTTTCCTCACCTTAAAATAGTATTAAGGACAACATGTTTGGGTCCCCCTAAAATCCGTATGTCAAATCCCTAACTCCCAACAGTATAGTTTTAGGAAGTAGGGCCTTTGGGAAGTAATTTGGTTTATATGAGGTCATGAGAGTGGAGCCCCATGATGGGAATTAGAGTCCTTACAAGAAGAGAAAGAGATGAGCTAGGTCTCTCTGCTACATGAGGATAACCAGAAGACACCTGCCTACAAACCAGGAGAAGGGCCCTCCCTGGACACCAAATCTGCCTGCACCCCAATCTCAGGTTTACCAACTTTCAGACACATGAGAAATAAATGCTTGTTTAAAGCACCCAGTCTATAGTATTTTTGTTATAGCCCCCTAAACTGACAAGGACAAATACTCTTTCAAGAACCCACAGGTTGTGAAAGTATTAGTACACTATCTCAAAAGTCATTTCAAACTGCATCCCTGAGATACGCTGACCAACACTTTTAGCTCTGGCCCAACCCTTCCATTTCTGGTTATCACCTACATTCAGGGGAGAAACTGCTTTTGTCATCCTAAGTGTAAGAGAGACAGCCACAGAATGTGACAAGTCATTTTCTCTCTCTTTCTATTTACAATTTAGGGTGGCGTCCCCATGAAATAATTAATTGACCTGCCTGGAGAACAAATAAATCACACACTCAATATGCTGCTTGGAATTTTCAGCTCATTTCTGCAGCACTGCTGTGCAGCACGGCTAACGTATGAGGTTGGTAAGCTCTTCTGACACATCTCCAAGTCTTCCTAGGCTCTTGCAAGGGTATAGTGGTGAAATATGACAGAGATCGTGGCACCGTTACAATAGCATATGCCCCAAATCAGTAACTATCAGAACAGAAGGCATAACTGCAACAAAACCGATACAACAAGTGCTGCACAAGATGAAGAAGGGAAAGAAGAATCTTAAGGATCATTCAGCACTACCATAAATGAGGGCTTGGCTCCTCCTGAGTATGTGTGTACCATGCATGTCTACTAAGAGATTCTTTGCATTGCCTTTATCAGATATTCTCTATTTAGGAAGGTAACAAATCAGAAAGAAATTTGAGACTACCTATACCATACTAGCTTTCCAGGTCTTTTTATTTCCCCTTTTGTATAAGTTCAGAGGTCATTCCTTGGCAGGACTACATATGCTTTGCTAATTCTGTAAAGATTCAAAGCTTCATATGAATGTTAAAAAGGTTTAAGATATGTATACTTTGGAGACTATTAGGAAACCTATTTGTTACTTACTCTCAAATGTATATATCAAATGTTACTGTCACATCAAACCAACAGACTATGTATAGACCAGGAGATCAAGTTCCTAGTAACTCTAGGGAAATAACTCTAATAGAATCCTTGCTTGAATTTTAAATCAGCCCATGACATGAGTCATACAGTCCAAACCTACTGTACTGAATACTTCCTGATCAGTTGTAATTCAACCGCTATTTATAAGCAATAAAAAGAGAGCAATGACATCAACCATTGATCTCATACTTAAATGCCTTATTAGATAGACATCTAATTCACGGGTCTCACAAATTCCTTATGATAGAGTATCAAGGGCAAGTTTGTGGAAGGAACTGTGATGTGGACAAGGTTTTGCAACATCCCTCCTCTGAGGACTCCAGATCTGAGGAAACTCCACTATCCTGAACCTTCAGAGATCTCCAGAGAGTAGAAAAAGTTAATCAGAAAAACTGCATACCCAAAGGGCAAAATTAACTTCACTGGAGATGACAATTAGCTCCTTTTAAACCATAGTCAAAGAATTTTAACAGCAGCACATAATGAAAAACTTTTAATGGAAGTGACCTTATGATTCATTAAATGAGGTTATAGAATGATACATTTACAATTTCATACAAATCGTCAGGATCAAAACAATCATTTTTTAAAAAAGATTTTATTTATTTTTCTGGCACAGAGAGAGAGCATGAGTAGGGGAAGTGGCAGACAGAGGCAAAGGGAGAAGTGAGCCCTGTGCTGAGCATGGAGCCCTAATTGGCCTCTATCCTAGGACCCTGGGATCATGACCTGAGCCAAAGGCAGATGCTTAACCAACTGATCCACCCAGATGCCCAAGATCAAAACAATCATTAAGTAGCATTTGTAAGATCTATCATGATAGACTCATCATCATCTCTGACATAAATATCTTTGCTATATAAAGATGATGTGTTTTATGGCCTTAATTCAGAATTGTTCTTAAAACCCCTATGGGAAGTTATCAAAAACATATGAACCCCTTTGTCTGACAATGGGATGTCCTTAATAAGGAACCACTAGGTAAATTATAAATTGCACTAATTTGCATCATAGGCATAAAATTCATCTTTGATATTTAGTTTGGTGGTTACCATAAAACCAGCTGCTAACATAAATGATCATATTGACTGGAGTTTTATTTTCTCAATCTGTGCTGGGCTTTCTTTTCTTCAAATACTTTCATTTAATCAGTAATCCCTCTCATCAAAGAACTTTTAACTAATTACTGAGTTACAGATATAATTCTTCACCAAGTTTGTCTGATGACATATAATATGAATGGATAATATATCAGCTATGCTGCTAAAAGCTGTAGAACTGTACTCAAAGGTTGATGGATAATCAAGGCTTGTTTAAAGTATAATTAATTTGTCACCATCTAGGAGATTTGAAATAAATTCTTCTCAATTCCCACTGCTAAAAATCTTCATGATCCTGGAGGTTAAACTAATTCCAGCAAAATCTATAAATCTGAATTGGCCATTTTAAATCTCTTCATGCTAACCTGAGGTTCAGAGAATCTCTAGAAAAGCTTTTCTCACATTCGGCATGTTTGGATTATCTTCCACCTATGACATGTCTATAAGAAAGAATTTTGGGAAATAAAATTTAAAAAAAAAAAAAAAAAAGGGATCCCTCGGTGGCGCAGTGGTTTGGCGCTTGCCTTTGGCCCAGGGCGCGATCCTGGAGACCCGGGATCGAATCCCACATCAGGCTCCCGGTGCATGGAGCCTGCTTCTCCCTCTGCCTGTGTCTCTGCCTCTCTCTCTCTCTCTCTCTGTGACTATCATAAATAAATAAAAATTAAAAAAAAAAAAAAAAAAAAAAAAGAAAGAATTTTGGGGGCAGCCTGCGTGGCTCAGTGGTTTAGCACCGCCTTCAGCCCAGCGTGTCCCTGGAGACCCAGGATCAAGTCCCACACCGGGCTCCCTGCATGGAGCCTGCTTCTCCCTCTGCCAGTCTGTGCCTCTCTCTCTTTCTCTCTCTCTGTGTTGTGTGTGTGTGTGTGTGTGTGTGTGTGTGTGTGTGTGTCATGAATAAATAAAATCTTTTTTTTTTTAAAAAGGAAGATATTTTTGTTTTTCTCTATTAGAGAATATAAATTTATACATAATTACAGAATGAAATATTTCTTTAAAGACTGAAACTTGTGACCTCGTTTCACTTAAGCAAGGCAAATGTGAAAGAAAAACTATTTCTTAGCCGCCCACTTCTGGAGGCACAGGTATCAAGCCAGCATTTCCTTTCTGTCTGCAGAAATGTCAGATATCTTACTTACTTACTTACTTAGTTACTTACTTACTTTTACTTACTTATGTATTTGAGAGTGAGGGGAGAAAGATAGAGAGGGAGACAAGCAGATTCCCCCACTGAGAGCAGAGTCCCATCTCAGGACCCTGTAATTATAACCATTGGCAAAGTCAAGAGTCCAAAACTTAACCCACGGAGCTACTCAGTCACCCCAAATTCTTGTTTAAGGATAACTGACTAAGTTTCAAAGTCAAGCACACTTGGTGGTGAAGGCAGTATTAGGACGTTGCTAGAACATGACATTTGTCCCCAAACTCCTGAAAAGAAAGACAACTATGCCCTTCAGAAACATTTGCTGTCTCTACAGGTAGTAGGTGATATTAAGTGAAGATGAAGCATAACATAGTAGGATAAAGAGGGAGCTAAACTCTAAACTCAAAGTTCTAAGAACATTAGCCTGACCTCATTTCTTACTTTGAGCCCTGGTGTTTAATTACTCTTGCATTTACATTTCCATTAGTAAAATGAACATGAAAATATAACACATTTAGGAGTGATTTAAGGAATGACCCATAATGTTGATCAAGAAACACTTGGTAAACACTTGCTAGGCTTTTTAATCACAGGACATTTAATGCTCGGCAGAACGAATAGATTAGAAACAGATTTTCTTAATCTCCATAGCAAGAACTGAGCAGAAGTATAAACTCCAAAAGGGATATTTAATATATAGTAATAGTTAAAAATGACTGCATTAAAATGAAAATGACAAGAGGATATCTAATCCAACCATATGTGCCTAAATGCTTCTGGCTTGTGATGACTTCATGATTGATTGGGATAAAACATAGCCATTTAAAAATTCAAATAAGAAAAAGGCACCTGAGAGTAAAGTAATCACCAGAAGCCTCTGAGGTAGTGAATTTTTTTTTTACTGAAACTTAAAAAGAAATCCTAAAATTCAGAAAGTGAACTTGTATAGTTATCCAGTGGCTTAATTCACGCAAAATGTTTTATGGGATCCATGCTTCTCTGATTTTCCTCACTGCACAGTGAAGACTAGGGACCATGCATATATACATGCTTCATTGCTTCCTGCCAGTGATTTTGATGTACTTTGTACTATCACTTATTTTAATTTCTTAGAGAATCAGGTCTCACACTCATTTCTTCAGAGCTTAGGAACTTTTCTCAATTAAAACTTGATGAAGAACCATAGTATGTACAATAGATGCAGGGGCTCCAGTGTTGGGAAGCAGGAAGTCTAACCCCTCATTCATTCAATTCCCCTCAACTTAGGGTGCCAGCTAAGCATCTCCATTGGATCCTGGTAGTTCAAGGGACTTTTGTCCTAAAAAGAACCTGGATAGTAATAGAGCCATGGAACTAGATGTGTATGAACTATATGACTATATAACTATGTAATTATATAACTATTTGTAACTAAGATAGATCAATCTTTCAGTCTAATTCTCATTTTGTAGATAAGGAAAATGAAAGCTAAAAGAGCTCGCTCTTCAAAGCCATCTACCTAATTATCAATAATGAGAGGATGAGAGAGACGGAAAGAACTAACATTTTATTGACTACCTGCAGTATCAGCAGGTACTGTCTAATTCCAGCCTCCTAAAACTCAGAATGGTGCTTTCACTTATTCCCAGGAACTAAGTAAACAGATTGAAGACCAAAATAGTTAGGTGACCAGGCCTCCAGAAGAATGTACAAGTCATGGAAAAAGAGGGAAGATACCAAGGAATTGCTACGTGACCAAAACCAGTTCACAGTGCTCTCCGAATGAGCTCCCCAAATGTAGCTCAGACTCTAGTGGTCCAAATTCTATTTTTGTTCTCCAAGTTTGTGTTCACATTTGATAAATGCTGACAGAGGTAAAGGATTAGCATCATATTCATTACCAAGACAACATCCTGCACAAGCACCAAATTGCCTTTTCCTTGCTGCCTCAGCAAGAACACTTGAGATGCCCAAACACCAAGGGAAGGGTGCTTATTAGCAACAAACACATCAGAAGCCACTATGGAGGATATGTGCAACATCAGTGTCTCTTATTCTATAAATATCCTCGCTACAAAATTCCACTCTGAAACAGGTCGCAAGGTTTTGTTTTTTGTTTTTGTTTTTTTTTTCAAATTACCTTGTTTATGTCTCCACATAAATGAAGTGGAAAATAGAACAAATGAAGAACAAAAGACGTATTCCTTTGTGCAAGCACAAAGGTGGGCAGTCTCGCTGTACTCTGTAGTTGAAACGACCTGAAATGAAAACAATCTGGGGAAATCTTATGCTGGAAGCCTGTCTTAGGCAGTATTAGAACAGCTGAGAACTTCTCAAAATTTAATGTGTATAAAATCACCTAGGGATCTTGTTAAAAATGCAGATTCTGACTCTGCAGATTAGGTTTGGGACTGAGAGTTTGTATTTCTGGAAAGCCCTAGGCAATGCTGATGTTGCTGTTTTGTAGACCAGGCTTTGAGTAATGAGAGAGGGGACAAGGTAATGGCCACAAAATACACAACACCCTCAATATGATGGCATAAATTTTCTTTCTTCTTTCTTTCTTTCTTTCTTTCTTTCTTTCTTTCTTTCTTTCTTTCTTTCTTTCTTTCTTTCTTTCTTTCTTTTTTATTCTCAAAACTTAAACCTTTGAGTTCTACAAGCATATAAGTAACCCTAGGAAAAGTGAACTATTAAGCTCTGGAGAGCAAAAAACATTCTGATCTGACCATTTAGACTCCATTTTTGGAACAAGAGGACATTTTTATTTCAGGGTTATGGATACAGTCGTTTATATAATACCATTAAAGAATTTTCATAAAGTATTTTCCAAAATCATCTGTGTATAGCCAAATTATTTTCATTATCAATTTTATATGCATAGAATCAACATATTTTAATTTTAACTTTACTGAAATTATTTTCTGGATCTGTTATTTTCCATGCAAATTTTGCAAATTACAGTTTTTTTAGTTAATAACAAATTTTATAACTGTGAATTTTCTTTTGTGGTTATTACTTCAAAACATCCAACTTTAGGGATGAAAATTTTACAGTTTTGGATTTGGTCTACATTTTTTATTCTTCTGGAAAGATTATGATGTACTGTTTTAGCTTTTGTCAGAGTCATTTGTGTTGGTTAATTTCTACATAAACATTTATTATAAATTTTATAAAAGACTGAGAGCTTGCATTTAGTTTGCAGAACAAACAGCCTAAGAGGGGAAAAACACTGGATCTGGATACACAATTGAGTTGGCTTGGAATTTATGAACTCTGAGGAAAAGAGGATTTTGAGATAGAAAAGGAAAGAAAAAGGAAAGGAAAGGAAAGGAAAGGAAAGGAAAGGAAAGGAAAGGAAAGGAAAGGAAAGGAAAGGAAAGGAAAGGAAAGGAAAAAGAAAAAAAGAAAAGAAAAGAGAAAAAAGAAAAGAAGTTTCAAGAATGTATAGGGCAAGGGAAGCTATACAGAGGGTAAGGAAATATCAGAAGCAAATAAAATATGTTGGACTGAAAAAAGTTACTTACTCTCCAACAAAAATACCTCTGCCCTACCTAGAGTGTCAGTAACTGAAATCAATCCTCCATCCATCTAGTAGTGTATTGGTTTTTTCAGATGTTTCCTTTTCTTTCCCAATAATTACCCATCTGCATTTGTGAAGGGTTAATGGAATTCTATAAACACTGCCATGGATCCCATTTACTTACAAAATCTCATAACTTCTCACTGATATTATTTGTCATTGTGCTTCTACTCCATAATATTAAATCAATCAATCAATCTTTAATTTCCTTTTTTTTTTTTTGATGAAATGCATTTAGGGAATTTGTCCTTAGACCTCAGAGAGACAGCCACACATGAAGTGATCATGATGTTTCCCATTAAAATGGCTTATATGAACATTTTGAAGTTGGATCAGCATATGCTGTATTTTAAATTAAAAAAAATAAAATGTCTATAGGATGTATCCTACAACTCTATATATATCCTTTACTCCTGTTTATGCTCTCTTCATAACAGAAAGTTCTTTTTTGGATTCACATTAATTAGGCAGTTAAAATGATAAAATGCACTTTCATGGCTTCTTGTATTTTCAAAGAAAATTAAATTTGTGAGTTAATAAAAAATTGTATGTATGCAAATTGGTGGTCATCTGTTTCCCTCCTTTCTTCCTAAAATTTCACATCTTTCCATTCCTTTTCAGTCACACAGACATAACTTACATTTGAGTTATTTCCAGTAGTTAACAGTGATTATTTGGAAGACTAGATCTTTGTAATAGAAAGGGATAAGTCGTGATATGGCTTCAGAGTTTTCTATAACAGAGCACACATATACTTGTCTAAGGAAGTGGCTTAAATCAATCAATAAAGTCTCAGGAGCTCATGTTATTAATTCTAAAATATGAGTAGCAAATTAATGCCAAATTCTCTCTCTCTCTTTCTCTCTCTTTTTTTTTTAATTTTCTCAGAAACAACATGAGGGCACATGACTAATGTACCACCAAAACTCTTTCTACAGGGTAATTTTCCAAAGTTGTCAGACATTTTCAGTATGGTCCTCTATCATAGGATGGTTTTGTATCCCTAAATCAAAAAAAAAAAAAAAAAAACCAAAAACACTTGAATGGAAGACAAATTCTGGAATGAACTCAAAATGCTTATGAAAATTAAAAGTATAAGATGATTATGAAAATGCCATTGATAATATTCCTTGAGGTCAGGGTAAGTCTAAGTGACCAACTTAATGCATGTTACTGTTGGTGTACATTTTTATAAATTTTTAGGAGAGTAACATATATGCCACTTAAAGATATTTGTGAAATTTATTTGCATTTTTTAAAGTTTCAGAAATGGTAAATATTTCTTACTTATCCCGATTTCTTTATACTTCTTTGCAGTAATGACTGTGAAGACAACTACCAGTGCTTGAGCATTTGAGGAAAAAGGAAAAAAAGAGAGAGAAAAAGAAGGACATAGAAAATGTAACAGGGAAATTATACCTGATATTTTTATGTGGAAGTTCTAGTTATAAATCAGGCAATGTTTTAATATTAAATTGAAATAATGTAAACAAATTGTTATTTCTTTGAGTGATACTTTGTCAAATAAGAACCAACAGTTAAGAAAGGTGGTAAAACCCTAGCATTCTGGATGAATGGTTTATGCAAAATGTAAAAGTGTAGAGCTGTTTTTAACTGGAAATTGTGATAGTCCCCACACTGAACACTGATCCCCCAGGTACATGGGTGGAATTAACTGGGATGGGTAAAATTTCAGATCTAGATTCCCTGCAAATATTTGGGTTCAGGCCAAGTATTCTCTGAGCCTGCCCCTTAATTTACCCATGTGAGCGCATTGCACTAGATGTGAAAAGAATGCTCTAAATCCTCCTTTAGGACTTGTTTAAATGACAGGTTTGTACCAACCATTGTTTCATAGTAACATATGATTCAGATGTCAAAAATTGGGAAGAGGCTGACCACTTAGACCATCGCTGACCTCAAGGGACATTATCAAATGGTATGTATTTTCATGATCATTTTACACTTTTAATTTTCATAAGCATTTTATACTTACTCCAGAATTTATTTTCCATTCAAGTTAGGAGTATGATTAATGGAAGTAAAGAGAGTGAATGTGCCTTTTAGTATTGCAGCTTTGGTATTATTAGCAGAGTTCCCATGTAAGTAGCTGCTCCCCATCTTTTTTACTCTCCTACTGACATTGTATGAGAGACAATGATGTCACTCACTGGATCACCTAGACTTTAAATCCTCCCAGGTCAGCAGGGACATCTTTCCTTTATTCTACAATTCAAAGAAATCCCCTGCACTTCTCTACAAATGCTTATCATAAATTATATTTATCAATACATTTAAAGGAATATTATACACATATTATATATATATATATATATATATATATATATATATATAATTTGTATATATGTATATACACTACATTCCATTTTGGACATCGCATGTTAAGAAGAACCTCTCAAAATAGAGTCCATTAGTAAAAGAGTAATCATTATTCTTGAAAAATTTGGAAAGCCAGCAAGGGGAGGGATGGTAGAAAAATCTACCTAGCATGAACAGAGATAAGAGAGAGGAATAAAGGGAGAACACAGCTAGGAGAGAATAAAAGAGAGAATGAGAGAGAGAGAGAAGGAGAGAGGAAGGGATGGGATGGGATGGGAAATATGTTAGCTACCTTCAAATATCAGAAAAGTCATTTTAGACATACTCTGTTTGCTCTAAAGAAAAAAAAATAAGTGTGGAAATTTTGAGAAGGCAAAGTCAGTTGTCCAAGCAGTCTTGCAAAAGTGACATTGCTATTACTGAAAGTATTTAAAAAGAGTCTGGAAAACCTCTCTCAGGACTGGTTAGAAGATGCCTTTGTAGTTGAAGATCTGGACCAGGTCGCCGGTTTTCAAACTTTAAGTTGCATATGATATACACATGAAACATGTTGATTCCTTCCAAAAGATCTGGGGTGAAGACTGAGATTATTGAGTATTTCTAACAAGCTCCCAGGTGATGCCCACTCTACTCTGTGGAACATACTCTGAGTAGCAAGGGACCAGATGATCCTGGAGGTGCCTTCTCACTGTAAATATGAGCATTTCCTCAGCCAGGTAGTGAACTAAAGAAAATCCCAAGTCCAGAGTTAGCTATGCTGCATGTTCAAATTTCATTGATAAAATAACTAATCCACTCTGTCTTTTTAGAGGCAGAAAATTGCTGGAAAACAACACTTGAGAGATAATAGCATAAGCACTGGGATAATGATACTAAAATGCCCTCAAAGAAAATTGGCAGCAGTTCCTGATTCATACCCAGCATAGACAAGTGTGAGGAGCTTGAAACCAAATGTAACCACTAATACTGAAATTGGACCCTGCCAGCTAATAGCATGTTCACACAAGCCAGTGTTTAGGGGACAAAGATTGAAGATTGAAGAACTCCATGATGAGACAAGGATCAGGATATGTTGTATCATTGAGCCATAGTGGGAGTGGAATTACACACCAATATGCTGAGCTGTTCTGTCTTCCTTTTGACCTTTGGACTCAAGCAAACCCAAAAAGGAAAGAGAATTGGCATTTTGGTTGCATCTCATGCTACTTTTAATCAGCTGCAACATTTTGCTGCCCTTGAGAACACTGCTCCCTATTCTGTGCGAGCAGCTTGACCAGAGGCCAGCTGAAAGGCTGTCACTCGGTCAACAGGAAGTGGACGTGGACAAAAGGTCCAAGTTTAGGAATGCCTCTCTGGATTTCATTTTGATATAGAGCCTAGTCAAACTCAGCTCTTGCGGCCAGAGCCAGAATAAAAATGTGCTCACAGGGTAACTGTGGCCTTTTTAAAAAATATTTTTTATAGTCACAGTCTTTATAACACATACACAGAAACCCAACTGCAGGAAAAAGCAGAATGCAAGAGAAGAATATGAATTCCTTAATTAAATGTACTTGTTAATAACATTTGAAATGCGTGTTTGTAACTGTTTCACTCACTGAAAGAAATTCATTCTTCAGATACTTCCTTCTGCTCTCTGTGGTCAAAGGAGGTCATTCTGAAGAATTTAAAGGGAACCACTCATATCTTGTAGTCCCAAATGCTTTGTGAAGTCAGAGTCCAGCATGTGCATTTTAAAGGAGCATCACCATTGCTTAGGCATTGTGAGCACAAGCAGCTGCGATTCCTTCATCTCTGTGTGCTTTCCTATTGTAAGATAGAACTTCCCTGAAGCCTTCATAAGTTCTGTAGCTAGGCAGATACAAGTTTAAATTCTTTCTGCCACCTGTTGGGTGTGGCACAAAGGTGTGAGTTCCTGGGTGTTGGAACCAGACATGATAACAGTTTTAAAAAGAATAGGTAACAAAAAAAGATACTGGAGAATTTTATCAGAATACTCTTAACGGTTGCTGTGGGCATTAACGGGGATCATGTGAATGAAACTCCTTAAATACAGTGGGCAGCCAATGGTAGATGAATAAATAGAAAAGTCACTGTTGTAAGATTATCTGCTTAATTAAAGCTGACTTTCCAGGAATCAAACTGATTCTGTTTCCAAGAATGTGGGATGGTTTTATCACAGTATCATTTCCCTCCGTAACACTGGAGTTGCTAAAAAATATATCTCTGAGTGTTTAACCCTATAAATATCACCTTCCAAAAAAAAAAAAAACCTAAAAAACATTTAGCAATGGAAATGAAAGGGCTCAGAAATGGACAGTCAGACGAGGGGAGATGAGACTATCGAAACATGAAAAAAAAAAAAAAAAGAAAAACAGTTTGAAAAAACAAATAAACCCAAGTGGCTGTAAAAGTTTAAGAATCTAAGTGACTACTAGATAATATTAAAATCAGGAAATCTATTTCATCAAGTGAGTACTTAATGAGCACCTGCTACATGCTGTATCCTGCACCAGATGCTTGGGGAGCTAGGCAAGGATCTTGAGAGGCAGCGGAGCACAGTGGTTAAGAGAATGGACATTGGAGCTCCACAGCCTACATTTGAATCCAGGTTCTGCCACTTGTTATGCGATGTTGGGGAAGTTACTGTGCCTCAGTTTCTCCATCAGAAAAGTGAGGATAATAGTTTTGCTTACTTTTCAAGGCTCTTGTGAGGCTTAAAAAAATACTATATGAACAGTAAACACAACCATACCTGTACCTAATAGACGCTATAAGTAGTGACTACACATACCTAGCACTATTCTAACATCTGTAATGCCTCAAAAGACGAGAGGTACTACAGAAAGGCATGAGAGTTATGAATTCATATGACATCTCATGTATGCTGGTCAATTATCTGTCGGCCTACAGAACCATTCATCTGCTCTGTATCCTTGGAAAGTGCATTTCCCAGGCTCCAGTGATAAGTAGATTCCACAAGGCTTAGCCAGTGTGAGGCACTGAAAGAGAATAAGGCCTGAAGAAGAAAAGACAATATATTTCTTTCTCCTACATTGTCTCCTCCTGATCCCAGCTCCCACCAGAGGGCCCCTTTGTGGTTCTTGCTTTCACTGGATAGTCCCAGCTTTTAGGGTTATGGTAATCCCCCCTCCCTTCAGTGTCCTCTAGACCTAAGGTGCTAGCAGCTTTCTATAATCCTGCCTGCCCCCTGCAACCCTACAGACCTCAATGTGCTAGAAGTTCCTTGCTATCCTAACCTCTGGGTTGCCCATCTAGGCTGTGTTTAGCTTCTTGGCTGTTCCATCTCTATGCAAGTAATCCCTCTGTAGGTACTGCCTGGAGGCACTTATGTTTTCCTAACTGGACCTTAATTTTATAGCATGTCACATCTTGTGAAATGGGTAAGACTGGGTTATGCTAAAATGCAGACAAAGAACATTCCAAACTGACTGCATGCCCAAACCAGATGAAATAACTCATGGTTTTGAAACTTTCAGCAAAGAGGTCAACAGTAGTTATATTTTGGTAGATGTACAAAGTTCGCTACATGAGCCTTCAGTCTGCAGGTTGTTAAAAGGTTCTGGAGCTAGCCTCTCTGGATTTAAATTCTGATTCTGTCAGTCCAGATTGTAGTTTCTCTCAGTTTGATTCTGGCTCCATCCTGTACTGATTGTGTGCCTCTCCTTGCCTCAGTTTGCCTATCTGAAATATGGGAATAACAATAGCACTAATGTTACAGTGAGGAAAAATGAGTTAATATACATAAAGAGCTGAGAATAGGGCTTGGCACAAAGCAAGTATCCCACATTTTATTGACTCCACTAAAAATAGCAAAGAAACTTTGTCAACACAGATTTACACATCACAAACTCAATTTTCTGGCATGTCAGTCAATAAGGAAGCTTAAAACCATTATGAGTGAGCATTTTCATAGGGATGCAAGCTTGGTGAGGGCTGGAGCTCTGGCTATACAGATTACCATTGTATTCACAGCATCCATTAGGTGCAAGGCTCAGGATAGGAGCCCACTATGAGGAAGTAAATGAGCAGAGATCCAGGAGCTATGTTTCGCTGACTTCCAAAGTGAGAAAGACCAATTAAAACTCAAACTTTGGGATACCAATAAATTGTTAAGTAACAAGAAACAACAAGAGGGAAATACACTATAGAAATGTCAGAAAGGCATAGGATCACAACACCTACCTATGAACTAGACACTATTCTAGCTTCTGAGGCTATTACAGTCAACACTTCTGGCATCAGGAAGCCTTATGCTAGTGGCAAAGACCAAAAAAAAAAAAAAAAGAGATATATGCTACTTAAAACAATTTAAAATATTTAATACAAGTAAGGGTGGAATAAAACAAAATAGAATGTCAATGTCACAAAAAATAATATAGTGAAGTAAGAGAAAGTGACAGGGTGTTATTTTAGATAATACTGTCATGGAAGGGCCTCTTGAAGAAATGACATTTGAGCAGAGACCTGAACACAGCCAGGAACGACCCCAGAGCCTCTCTGTGGAAAGTACATTACAGGTAGATGAAACAGTTAATATTAGTTTTGATATGAACCTTGACCTTAGCAGGTAATACATTGTGATTCCTTCCAAATTTAGGTGTCTGTGACATAAGATTCTTTAACCTCACTGAATAGAATTAAATACCAATGAGCTATGATGGAACTCCTTTAGGAAATGGTACATGTATCTTTGAAATAGCAAACAAAGCAGCACTTTCAGTGTTTTGCTGAGAAATAGCAATAAAGCATAATATACCCTTTATATTAATCTGTGCATAATACATATGCATTCTCTGGTCTGGAAGAACTAATCCTCCCAAAAGTGTTTATCAAATGAAACTACTTCCACGAACATAAAGATGTACTCTCATTTTTCTCAGTTTAGGTTAGCTAAGTTTGTTTTGTATAAATCTTGTACAACTTTTATTCAGCCTTCTGTGCTGATGGTATTTATTTGCCCCTTGGAAATATATTCTGCAAGATAAAATAGATAAACGTCAGAATTTCCCTAGCTCTAGAAAGTCAGTACTGTCCAATGGAAATATAGTACATGCCACACATGTATTTTAAAATTTTTCTAGCAGCCACATTAAGAACTGTAAGAGAGGTAAGATTAGTTTTGATATATTTTGTTTAACCCAACCTCTCCAAAACGTTATCATTTTAACATGTAGTTAATACTAAAATTGTTAATGAAATGTTTTACATTATTTTAGTACTAGGTATGTATTTTATACTCAAATTTCAATTTGGACTAAGCATATCTCAAGTGCACAGTAGCTATCCTTGACTTGTGGCTATTTTATTAGGTCTAAATCATTAGAATGAAAGTACCATCCTAATACTGGGACTAGGTGCCCAAATTTAGCAAATAAAAAAAACAGGTTGTCAGGTTAAATTTAAATTTCAGGAAAACAATAAATAATAATCATATGGGGGCACATTTATACTAAAAACTCTTATACTAAGTGTACTTATACTAAAAATGTATTTGTTGTTCATTTGAAGTTCAAATTTAATTGGAGTTCCTATATTTTATCTGGAAACTCTAGTTAGAACATAAAGGTAAAGTTTTTGGCCACACTCAATAAAGCAATCAAAGTTACCATGAAATACCAAATAATGACAATACCTTACAATGCCATTGTAAAACTTCCACTTTAATACCAATGCAACAGTTTTGAAGTATTTTGGAGAGAAAAATTAGGTGCAAGTTTGAGATTTCAGCAGTAAAAGCTACCCCAAAAAGCCACCTTAACTGATCTAGTTGACAGTAAGTGTGAAAGCAAAGGAGGAAATTTTCAGATAGAAATCAGAGAGCCAAAAACCAGCCAACCTGACAGTTGAACCAGATTTGAATTCTGGTTGACCTCTGAGATTCACACTCTCGTCTGAGGACAACGACATAGTCATTGTCCTGGGTGGTTTTCAAACCTAAGGAGTGTCAGAAGCATTTGAGGGGTTGGGAAGCAAGAGGAATATAGATTCTTCACTAAAGCTTCAAATTATGGTACTCCACTGTTAGTTGTTTCAGATATATGTTGATGTAATATTTTATTAAACAAAATGGTCTAAAAATCAATAACTTCTAAAAAACATCCCTCAATTTCATCATTATATAGCAGCATATAAGTTAAGCATGTATATAGGCTTTCAAATTATTTATGTGGCACAAACATAGTAACAATACTGTTAATAGCAAATTAAAGAAAAAAAATCATCATCCCACTAATGAAATTACAATATTTTCATTTTCGTTGTCTCCTTCCAGTTCTTTTACATGTGCATAGAAAGTACAATCATTGCAGAAATACATTTATGCTCATTTTTAAAAATATTTTATTTATTTATTTTACAGAGAGAGAGAGTGCACAAGCAGAGAGAGCAGCAGAAGAAGAGGGAGAAACAGGGAGCCTGATTCGGGACTCGATCCCAGGACCCTGGGTTTATGGCCTGAGCCAAAGGCAGACACTTCACTGACTGATCCACTTATTCTCATTTTTCACTTAATATTATATCATGAGAATTTCCCCAAGATGCAACATAGTCCTTGCCATGATTGCCATGTACTAGCATTCGATTCAATAAAAATATTTTAAAATTTCTTTTGTGGGACAGGGTGCTGCTTGCCAGTATCCACTTTTGACTTTCAAATCTGTATTTCCAACCTGGATATATTCTAATCTCAGACATGTATTTTTGTCTACTCAACGTCTTCACTTTGTCACCAGACCTCTTAAATGCAAACAGTTCTAAATGCAAATCTGCAGAACCTTTCTAGTATTGTTCTTCTCTTTGGGCATTTTGTTTCTAAAGGAATGAGCCAAGACAGTTGTCCAAGCCAGAAACCTGGAAATTACTCTAGGCTCTCTCTTCTCTACCTTCCTATTTTTCCGTCCATCCGTGCCATCACCTGACACTGTCAAATTGACCTCACACTTCTACAATCTTTTAATCTTCTTCATTCACATAGCTCTTCCCCAATTCTGTTCTCATAATTTCTCCTGTATAGTTCTACAGGTGACTTTTTTCTCTTGGATTAATTTCTGACCCAAGATTAGTTGCCAGTAGTGTAAAGGCCAAAGTAAAATATCTATGTGTGGGAAAAATTTGAGAGGGAGACAAACCATGAGAGACTCCTAACTCTGGAAAATGAACAAAGGGTTGCAGAAGGGGAGGTTGGCGAGTGGTTGGGGTAACTGGGTGATGGGAACTGAGGAGGGCACTTGATGGGATGAGCACTGGGTGTTATACTATATGTTGGCAAATCGAACTTCAGTAAAAACAAAAAAAAATTGCTTGAAAAAAAAAATAAGAGCTATACCAGTTTACATTGCAACTATCAATGGAAGTTATGACAATTTTACTGCAACACTGCCAGTTTAGGCTATTATTTTGGAGAAAAAACACAGAAATATATGGAGGGCATATGTAAGGTAATTGTTCCCTTCCCATCTCTCTACCTCAGTCCTCCAGTAGCCTTGTTCACATAGGTATCCCTATTATTTTCAGTTTGTTGTTGTTGTTATTTTGTTTTGCTTTTTTGTTTTGTTTTGTTTTGTGAACATCATAAAATCTTTATGGGGGAAATGAATACTTTATTCATTGAGACACAATTAAAATGTCATCTTTCCCACCTCATAAAGCATGGTGTATAAGTGGACCCCTGCCTTCAGTAAATTATGAACTGTGAATAAGATTACCAGATTTTGAAAGATGAACAAAGAAAGTGGTGAAGTGTGTTGACAAGATGAAAATGGTCACTTAAACTTTAGACATTTCCTGCCAAGGTGAAAAGAGAGCTGCTAATTTACCCTGAAAACTATAAATGTTTTCATATTCTCTCCTGTTAAAGGATGCATCTTTAATAATGGCCTTCTTTTACTATGAAAGAGGTCAGGAAGAAATAGCCATACACATTTATCAACAATGGAAACTTTCTATATTTTTCCTGAGGCATTTTCATTATTTGTATGTGTTCATGCATGGAATTGGCTACTTTATAGCCTAAAATAAGAAATGGACACAGCAGTTTGATATCTCGGAGATCTATGATATCATCCTAATATCAAGATGACAACTTGTAAAATAGCTTTTCTATTTTTAAAATTCAAGAAACAACGCATTTCTATGTGGCTGTGGGTGCACATAGAGAAAACTGGATATTTATTTAGTATTTCTCCAAAACGAGCCATGATGAATCTGACTGGGTCCTTGATAATGCTGGTGCCAGCTGCACTCAATCGTCTGTGCCTAGTATGGTGTCACATTCATAATGGTTATCAAATATACACTTGTGGATATATTAATGAAAGGTCTACAACTCAGAAGGAGAAAAGAGGCAAGGACTATTTAAAAATGTAAGCACTGCAATGTACTCTTACTGATGTACAACGGGCTTTTTTCCTGCCCTTTTAGTTCCTCCCAGATATTCTACAAGTCAGTTTTGCAAAAGCTACAAGATTGGATATTTATTTTAAAAAACAAAAACAGAAAAACCTAGAGCATGTAGTGTAAAAGTAAATGTTTTCACTTAGAACTTTACTCACGTTATGTGTCAATATTCCCTTAATGTTTCTTATCCCCAAATACAACGTTTGTCTTTTAGTAGATTTTGGAACTGCCTTGACTTCTGGGTAACCTCTTCTCTTAATGCACTACTCTCTGCAAGAATATGAGATCAACATACCAGATTGCTAACCCAATGTCTACTCTAGAGTCTTGAATCTTTAAGGTACTTGATGCCATTGATTATTTCTTTTTAGGAATGCTACTCCTTTAGCTTTTATGATATTGTGCCCTGTCCATTCCTCTGGGTTTTTCTGCTTGCCCTTAAATACTTCCTCTCCTTAGTCTTGCGCTATGTGCCGCACCATATTCCCTCCTTCAGTGATTTAATCAGCTGCTGCAGTTCAGATGACCCTGACCCTCGTATCATCATCTCCTGATCTTTTAGGTCTATTTATACTAACTTATCAAATTTTTTATAGGATGTCTTAGGGGTATACTAAATTCAATATATCCTGAGTCAAATGTACTATTTTGTCTATAAAACTGAATTACCTTTGTCCCCCGTCTCAGAACCACCACCAGTGACCCAGTTGTTGAAGTCAGAAGCTATAGTCTTCCTTGATCTCTCTCCTCCCCCAGACTACCTCATCTTATTGGTGCCCAGGTCTTCCTCATTCTCATCTTTAACATGTATCTCCACTTTACCTTTTCTGCTCCAAAGCCTTCTGTCTATGTCCTCTTAAACTCTTACACAGACAACTGTAATATCCACTTTGACAGAACTCTCTTCCTACCAGCACTCTATTTTATTAATGGTTGGCAATATGCCCAGCTATGAAAACTACAATTTCCAGCCTCACTTGAGTATCATGAACCCATGAGCATGTTACAGTTTAGGGCCAGTGACATTTAAGTGGAAAACTCTCAAACAAGGACACACTCAACTGGTCACTTGTCTTCTGCTCCTTAGCTTCCTTGAATTCTTCCTGCCTGAAATGCAAATGTAATGTTAAAGGGGTTTGTGGGGAAGCAGGAAACCAACCATCTGCAACCACAGGTGGAGAAGGCATGAAGATAAAAAGCACACATCAACATCAAGGATAGGTGAGTTCTAAGTCTCTAAATGATGGAGTTGCCATATTGGCTCTGGATTAAGCCCGTCCCTCAGTCTCTGTATGCTACAGGGAAAGATAGTTTAAGTCAGTGTTCAGCCATTTTTAGGTGTTATACTAACAGAGGAATGCAAGGTAAAGGATCCATCCTCCTCACCTGCATCTAGCATTCCTCCTCCTCTGTCATCTAGATGTGGCTTTTCAAAACATGGATTTGACCACATTCTCGTCTGCCTGTGAATCTCTCCTACTCTAGGTTTTATTCAAGAAACCTCACAATAAGACCTGAGCTTGCATTTCAGGTTGTATTACTTGCCATTTCCATGCATGCAAGCCCTGCACCTTATAGCTATCAGAAAATGCCATGCAAGTGTACAGCTTCCTGCTACTGCCATGTCCTTTCCTCTTCTAGGAGAAACTCTCCTTGCCATCTCCGCTATATAAAGTCCCATTCATCCATTAAAGTCAAGCTCAAATATCACCTCCTCCCTGAAACATGTCACTGTGCCTTTCCAAACTTAACAGTTAAGAGCATACCTTTTGGAACTACATGGTTGCAGGCTCTGTGGGTTAGAGACTGAATGATCTTGAGAACTGCCTGGGTATCCTCATCTGTGAAATGCTAATAATAACCTTAACACCTATCTCACAGATTCGTTGGAAGGATTAAATGAGTTAAGACATGTGGAGTCATTAGAAGAAAATCTGACATGCATAAAAAGTGCTCAGTGCTCACTGGTCATTAAATAATAACATTAACTATAAAGATCATATTATCTTTTAGATATATATGTGAAAATTTAGTTTTAGTTTACAGATATATAGTTTTAGTTTATACATGTGAATATATATAATACTATATATAAAAGCAAATGTATATTTATATATAATATGATATATAAAAGTCAATATAGTTTTAGTATATATATGTGTGTGTGTGTGTGTGTGTGTGTGTGTGTGTGTGTGTGTGTATACATATATATTCCCTATTTCTTATCCCAGTGCCAAGCATGGAATCTATCAAAAATAGATATTTGACATGACCAAGTAGGATTTATCCCCGGGACACAAGGCTGGTTCAACATTCGTAAAACAATCAATGTGATTCATCATATCAGCAAGAGAAAAACCAAAAACCATATGATCCTCTCAATAGATGCAGAGAAAGCATTTGACAAAATACAGCATCCATTCCTGATCAAAACTCTTCAGAGTGTTGGGATAGAGGGAACATTCCTCAATATCTTAAAGCCATCTACGAAAAGCCCAGAGCAAATATCATTCTCAATGGGAAGCACTGGGAGCCTTTCCCCACAAGACAGGGATGTCCACTCTCACCAATGCTATTCAACATAGTATTGGAAGTCCTAGCCTCAGCAATCAGACAACAAAAAGACATTAAAGGCATTCAAATTGGCAAAGAAGAAGTCAAACTCTCCCTCTTCGCTGATGGCATGATGCTCTACATAGAAAACCCAAAAGCCTCCACCCCAAGATTGCTAGAACTCATACAGCAATTTGGCAGTGTGGCACGATACAAAATCAATGCCCAGAAGTCAGTGGCATTTCTATATACTAACAATGAGACTGAAGAAAGAGAAATTAAGGAGTCAGTCCCATTTACAATTGCACCCAAAAGCATAAGATACCTAGGAATAAACCTAACCAAAGAGGTAAAGGATCTATACCCTAAAAACTATAGAACACTTCTGAAAGAAATTGAGGAAGACACAAAGAGATGGAAAAATATTCCATGCTCATGGATTGGCAGAATTAATATTGTGAAAATGTCAATGTTACCCAGGGCAATTTACACGTTTAATGCAATCCCTATCAAAATACCATGGACTTTCTTCAGAGAGTTAGAACAAATTATTTTAAGATTCGTGTGGAATCAGAAAAGACCCCGAATAGCCAGGGGAATTTTAAAAAAGAAAACCATAGCTGGGGCATCACAATGCCAGATTTCAGGCTGTACTACAAAGCTGTGGTCATCAAGACAGTGTGGTACTGGCACAAAAACAGACACATAGATCAATGGAACAGAATAGAGAATCCAGAAGTGGACCCTCAACTTTATGGTCAACTAATATTCGATAAAGGAGGAAAGACTATCCAGGGGAAGAAAGACAGTCTCTTCAATAAATGGTGCTGGGAAAATTGGACAGCCACGTGCAGAAGAATGAAACTAGACCACTCTCTTGCACCATACACAAAGATAAACTAAAAATGGATGAAAGATCTAAACATGAGACAAGAGTCCATCAAAATCATAGAAGAGAACACAGGCAACACCCTTTTTGAACTCGGCCACAGTAACTTCTTGCAAGATACATCCACGAAGGCAAAAGAAACAAAAGCAAAAATGAACTATTGGGACCTCATCAAGATAAGAAGCTTTTGCACAGCAAAGGATACAGTCAACAAAACTAAGAGACAACCTACAGAATGGGAGAAGATATTTGCAAATGACATATCAGATAAAGGGCTAGTTTCCAAGATCTATAAAGAACTTATTAAACTCAACACCAAAGAAACAAACAATCCAATCATGAAATGGGCAAAAGACATGAAGAGAAATCTCACAGAGGAAGACATAGACATGGCCAACACGCACATGAGAAAATGCTCTGCATCACTTGCCATCAGGGAAATACAAATCAAAACCACAATGAGATACCACCTCACACCAGTGAGAATGGGGAACATTAACAAGGCAGGAAACCACAAATGGTGGAGAGGATGCAGAGAAAAGGGAACCCTCTTACACTGTTGGTGGGAATGTGAACTGGTGCAGCCACTCTGGAAAACTGTGTGGAGGTTCCTCAAAGAGTTAAAAATAGACTTGCCCTACGACCCAGCAATTGCACTGTTGGGGATTTACCCCAAAGATGCAGATGCAATGAAACGCCGGGACACCTGCACCCCGATGTTTATAGCAGCAATGTCCACAATAGCCAAACTGTGGAAGGAGCCTCGGTGTCCATCAAAAGATGAATGGATAAAGAAGATGTGGTTTATGTATACAATGGAATATTACTCAGCCATTAGAAACGACAAATACCCACCATTTGCTTCAACATGGATGGAACTGGAAGGTATTATGCTGAGTGAAGTAAGTCAATCGGAAAAGGACAAACATTGTATGTTCTCATTCATTTGGGGAATATAAATAATAGTGAAAAGGAATATAAGGGAAGGGAGAAGAAATGTGTGGGAAATATCAGGAAGGGAGACAGAACATAAAGACTCCTAACTCTGGGAAATGAACTAGGGGTGATGGAAGGTGAGGAGGCGGGGTGGGGGTGAATGGGTGATGGGCACTGAGGGGGGCACTTGACGGGATGAGCACTGGGTGTTATTCTGTATGTTGGTAAATTGAACACCAATAAAAATAAATTTATTATTAAAAAAAATAAAAAAATAAAAAAAATAGATATTTGACAAATGTTGGAACAAATCAAATTAGACTAAATTAGACTAAAATTAGACTAAACAAGTAGTATGTGTAAATCCCATTCAATGGTAAATGTCAGGCGACTAAAGGTCATTTTAATGTATTGTATATGTTAAATTAGAAAAAAAAAATAACTGAAGTAGTGGAGCCACCACTACCTCACAAAAGTCTGAGTGGCTTTAGGTTGGTATAGAATAAAGTTAACTGCAGCAAGAAAGCGTCTAGCTTATATGACTTCACCATGATGTAGATAAGATACAGGGAAAAACATTTTTAAAGGAACATAGAATTGTGTCTATTGCCACTCTCAACACAGTTTATAATTCAGAGAACAATTACTGACTGTTAAAACTGCATAATTATTGTTCTCTTCCCTATTGCATGCATTCCAACACTGATACATGCTGCCCATTCTTGATTGCTTCATTCACTCATTTAACACCTCCAAAATGGCAGTCACCATGCTAGGTATCAGAAATACATAGAAGAATAAGATCCTACAGGCTGGAGAAGGTAGCTGAGGACATGTAATACCTTAGAGAGTGATGAATACATTCTCTTTCTCCAGGGAGAGACATGATTGTGTCAAAGAAAGCTATGGACGTTGAATTTTGAGGCCATGTCCAACATTTTATTCTTCTCAGATATGGAAAAGCAAGGCAAGAAAAAAAAGTGTGGAATGAAATTAGGAAAGAAAATATTTTTATATGCCTGACTGTGACCCAGCGGTATTTTATTTCAAATGGAAGGCAACAGAAAGGGTAAAAACAGAAAGGGTGTCTCACTAAGAGAAGTTTTACAGACACACCCTGCATACTTCTCTCACAAACTCTGTCTTTTCTCCTCAAAAGAAATGGAAAAATGTGTGTGTGTGTGTGTGTGTGTGTGTGTGTGTGTGTGTGTGTGTGTGTATCCTGGCAGGGTAATTAATTAATGACAGACAGGTCAGTCACCCATGTGAAAAAATAAAATGTGGCAAGAAATCATGGCTTTGTCAAGAACTTTGAGGTTTTTAGACTGGAAGCAATTTGTAAATGACTATTTTGACCATACAACTTCCTAATCTCAGTTCCCATAAAGTCTGGGTGGGGGCCATCTGGAATGGTTCGTCTCAGCTGCACAGATATCGTCCACAAAGGAAATAAAAGGATTTTAAACATTGGAGTCATTTCCTTTGGTTCTCAGCTCTTTGAGGAAAAAAAAAAAATTCCTTTCGGTCAGTGATATCTCCAGCTCAATTCCTGCAGCCTAGCTTAGAAAAATAACAAAATCTGTTCTCTGAAACACTTTCCAATCAGACAAGTACAGGTTTCAACTCAAAACATTTAAGTCCAATAAAAGACTTTGCTTTGCCAGAGGGTTCTAGGAAGACTAACACCTTTTTAAGGCTCAGACTGCTCTCTAATGAGTTACATAAAAATCTGCAACCAGTGTAAATGTCAAATGTGAAAGGATGTGTTCAGGAGAGAGACCTGTATAATCAAATCTCGAGCCGCTCCTTTGGAACTGCTGCTAAGGGGTCTCGCTGAAAATAATAGGGCCCATTTATGACACACAGCACAAATGGTAATAGCAAGTTACCTCTCAAGTGGAACCTTAGCAGCTTTGGAATGGTTACCTGAATGTGTTGAGAGCAGAGAAGCAGCACTTTCCAAATATATCCCCCAGCTAAGGATTTTTGGAATTGCTACAACGATTAACGATTATAAAGAAAAGACAGATTGTCAGAATACTCCTCTCTCTCTCTCTCTCTCTCTCTCTCTCTATATATATATATATATATATATATATATATATATATATATATTCTAAATGCCAAAATTGGCAGCCCAGCACATACAATATTGTTCACATGCTACAGATTTTGAATTATTAGACAGTCTTTGTCCAAGATTGATCTACAAGGAACAGGGGGTATTCTAGCTCTCCCCACCACTGTTTTGTTTTGTTTACTTTGCTCTCATTTTTATTTTCCCTGCAAGTTCCTTGGTATTAACTCACAAGTCTTTGGGTCAGTTTCTGAAGGGAACTCGGAAGTAGGCTGGATCAAATATCAAATGAAAAGTGTAAATAAATGGAATTATATTTTTATCTTGAGATCAAATTTTGTGGTGTCTCACTAAAAGAAGGTTTAGGAAAAAATAAAAAATAAAATAAAAAAAAAAAAGAAGGTTTAGGGCTATTTTGAAGTTTTAGCGCTACTTAGTCCAGGAATATTTGTGGAGAGTCTTACGGATTTCAATTATTACATTTAAGAAGGATTCACACAGTATTTACAGTCTCTAGATAATAATTTCATTCATGCTGCAATGTCAGGTGAATCAAAATTCTCTTATTGCACTCATTGCATACTACATCTAAGAATAAATTCCTTTTTCTTAAAACATTTTCAAATGCTCATGTCCAAAACTTAGAAATGTGTGATATATTTCCTTACTAGCCATCATAGTATAATAACTGCAGAGCAATTCTCTACTCCTAAATTATCCTGAGGACTATCTGCAGAGAAAGAAGGAAGACAATCTTTCCATGGTGCAGATTTTCCCATTCTCTTCTTTCTCCTGCCTTTCATTTTTATTTTTATTTATTTTTATTTTTTAAAGATTCTTAAAATTTATTTATTCATGACAGACACACAGAGAGAGGCAGAGACACAGGCAGAGGGAGAAGCAGGCTCCATGCTGGGGGCCTGACATGGGACTCGATCCTGGGTCTCCAGGATCACACTGAGGGCTGAAGGAAGCACTAAACCATTGAACCACCAGGGCTGCCCCTGCCTTTCATTTTTAATAAATCGGACTGAATCGTTAGATAGTATAGGAAAAGGGAGGCCTTCACTAAATGTATCAGAAATATTTATAAATATTTCTAAAACCAAAAAATGAAAAATATTACTAACATAGCATAAGAATTTTAATTGCATGTAAATTTAAACCAAATGTTACTGGGAAAGCTTGCCTTTTACTTTCCAACTTCTGCTCTCTAAGGAATTCCTAACTCAGGAGCACAGTGTCAGCAAAGTGACTCTGAACATGAACAGATATGAAATTTCTGTTTTCACTTAGTCTTGTGACACATGTGTTTTTATTCTTTCCTAAGACATCGTGGGACCCCTCAACTTTTAAGTCATAATATGAAAATCCCATTTTGTTATTATTCTTATAAACGGTGAATGATTGAGCAATATTCTCCACTAAAGGCAAACTGGGTGTTATTCTTAAATAGGATGGTCCTCTGAGGAGGGCCCATAATTTCCATTTTTTATACCAATTCAAACTATTTTTCCATGTTTCTCTTTATAACCAACAGCAGACATCAGCCAAGCATTGGGCTAAATATAGGGTTGAAGTCTCTTGACATGGGATAGTCAGTAGACCAAACACAGAGACTCACAGAGGCACCAACTCTCTGTAAAAACCGTTCTCCACATACACTAGATACTTAATATTAAAATCACACAAAATATCCAAGCACAGAACTAGTTTTCTGCTGTCAACTATTCACATACAACAATGCATTATTTGAATCACTTACAGTTGAGAGTCAAGCTTATTTGTAGAAAGCAGCTTTTGACTTTAATCAAGTCTCTCTATGTCTGCATTGAAAAAGTTTCTCCTTTGTCACTAAACAAAAGGAAACTCAAATTTTTTTCCTGATAAAATGTTTATGAAATACACAGAATAAATCCTGGCACATAGTGGGAGCTCAATGTCTTATGGTTTCAAGCAACAAGAGAAATGCATGGTGCCTGTTAATCATTTGGCAGGAAAGAAGAATACAGAGGGTATTCTGGGGTGAAGGAGAATGAATTGAGTAAAAACCCAAGAGTGGTATAAGCATGATGTGTCAGGAGAGAAAAGTGCCTGGCCTGCTTAGCGTTAAAGGTAAAGGTTGAAACCAAATGAACAGTACTGTGAGTGGATCCATATTACGCAGATACATTAAGCCCACACTGAGGAATTCAAACTCGATAGAGAATGGAATAACAAGTCACAGGTTTTCAGCAGGTAAAGGGCATGATTAAAGTACTGTTTAAAAGAGGCAAAAAATCTGCCAAAGTATTGAGTCCAAGTGTTCTCAACAAGAACTTGTGCTCACTGCAGCTATGTGATAAATGGCTACAATTTTGTCCCAGTTTCTAATCACAACCCAAATTATATACATGATGATTTCTTGGTACTACATCCATGTATGGAGAACCTAATATGTGGTTAAGCCATTTGTTATTTTATTCTCCCAGACCTTCACTGGATAACTTTTTCAGGTTTCAAGCATGTGCTAAGTACAAGTGAATGAGAAATGAACAAGATACAGTCTTTATGTATTTATTTTTTCCTAAAGAAGTTTATAATTCTTGCTCTTAATAGGCCCACGGTCAAAGAAAAATCACTGACTATACCTAGTTTGTTAAATGCTTGCTGGATTTTTGGGAGAACAAAGAGTTTTATTAAGGGGTACAGAGAAAGCATACTTGAGTCAGCTTGGCCAGGTGCAGAGGGAAAAGGAAGGCTCTGAAGACTTAATGTTCATCAGCTAAGTCTTACAAGTCAGGGAAGAGCAGAGAAACAAAACAGGAGAGGGATGACATATGAGAAATCAAGCAGCCAGGCTTCAGGACAAAGCAAACCTGAATTTATTTTCCATATTTGCTATTTTATAGTTGTGGGGGCTTGGGCAACTTCCTTGTCTCTCATATCTATAAAATAGATCATTATAACAACTTGAAAAAAACTGCCATAATGTTTATAAAGCTATTAGCATAACTTCTGTACATATTAAGTGCTCAATAAATACCAGACTATTATTAAATGGAGGGGGATGGATGATGTTTTAAGTAAAGGGAATAGGTACTTGATTACCTTTACATGTGGCATGTAAACAGATAGGGCTGGACATCTAAGAGATGAGAACTGATCAGGACCATTGGTGTGGCCACATGAGTTGCTCATTGTACAATTCCAGTTGTGCTATTTATAGGGACTACAATGTGAATGTTCTGACAGTCCCAGAATGCCACACGGCTCACATTATCCAAAAAGCACAGTAGCCTTTGTGTTAGAGAGTAGAGGACAGGCTAGATCATCAAAGATCTTATATTCTATGATAAGTAATTCAAAGTTTATCGCTTTTGACATCTCATTCCAGATGATAGAGACCTCGAAATTTACACGTATAATTGAATTTTAATAAAGATATACATCTTTAAATGTTCCCATTATTGAATAAATAAATGTTTTCTACTTTTGCATTTCAATACCATTAAATTATGCTGACACTGCTCATTAGCATTGTTTTTCTAGACAGCACAATTATTTTTAAAAATATATTGGAAATTCAAAAATCAATATATCACCATACAAAGAATCCTTATAACCTGTAACCACTGTTCCATGATTCCTTCAGGTCCTTGGCCTTCTGAATGCATTGTTTTTATACAATTGTGTTCAGATATTAAATACACAATTTCATAATTTGCTTCCCCTCCCCATCTTTTAATGGATGAACTGAGAAATACTTACTGGCCCTTATTTTGTGCAGGTCTTAGTTTTGCAGACAGAGTAAAATATGTTTACTCTCTCAAGAAAGTCATAGTCCAGAGGAGAAGACATAAATGTCAACCAATAATAACATCTCCAAGCAAAAGTATCTTCAGTAATCATCATACATCATGTATTGACCTAGTTAACAGCAGAGCATACATAGATTTTTCTATTTTTCTTTTTCCCAATTAACATCATACTGCAGCTAGTTTTTCATGCTGTTTCAAAGTCTTAATTATCTTTCTAAATTGTTGTAAAACACTGCTTTAACCAGAGTTCTGTCATTCCCCATTTTTGCATATTTGGGTCATTTCTGAGTTTCGGTGATATAAGGCAAAGATTGCATTAATGTCTTCAGCTTTTCCACACTTAAAATATTTCTTTGAAAAAAAATGATATGATTAAATTTATTTGCTTGAAGGTTTGCAAAGTTTAGTGACTCTTGAAATGCAGTAATAAAAAAAACACTTTCGCTTTTAAACGAATCTCATAAAAAGGAGGGATTCCTAATGCCCCTCTAAATTGATCTTTTTTCTTGGCTGACTTCTCCTGGAAAAATGATCAATAATTTCACCAATTATCAATAATTTCCACTTTGCTTGGGTTGATTTTTATGGATTAAAAAATCCTAAGGTTCTGTGCACTTTAAGTGAGCTTCTGCTCCCTGGACCAAGGACTCAGTTAAGTCTTAATGACGCACACATTACCCGGAAGGTCATTTTTTTCCCTGCTGGCTGGGATAGCTCCGACGTATGTGTGACCTGGACAAAACATCAGTCTGTTTTCTGCCTAAAGAGAGGGAAGCATTTCCTCTCTAAACTTAGAGACCAAGTTTGTATTTCTGGAGTGGATCTGAAGGTCATAGCCTCTATGTTTCCACATGTGTGCAGTTAGCTAATGAGGGCTGGGAATTCTGAAGACAACCATCTACAAATTGTTTAGAGAACAAAGCCCAAAAGAAACCATTTGCCACACAGAGCTTCAGGTAATTCTTTACCTCTTGAGTTAAATCTAAATGAGAAAGCCTTAACATGCCTTCCCCATTATTTGTCCAAAAATTCAAGGAACTGGCAATGTCAAAGTGTGCTCGTTGCTATGGAGGACCACAGATGCCAAGTCATATAGGATGTTAGAGTTTCTGATGCCTAAGAAATTCATAGATGCCTATTGATAATAATCTTCAGATTGACTAGAAACCTGACAAAATACACCCATGCCCTGCCTAATAATCACTTAATTTTGATTATAAATATAAAATGGTTGCCTTGCTACTACACTATTTCCTACAAAAATTCCATCAACAAAAACAGACTAAATGCAAATGATGGTGCCAGAGAAGTAAAATAATTCTCTCAATAGCCCCAGTAATGAGGACCTAGTTTTAAGTTCAGCATTTGAAAGCAGAATATTATGCCTGAGACATGTAACTCTCAGGGACCAGACAAGGAAGAAATGGTATCACAATCCAAACATTCTAACAATTCAGACTCAAAACTTGGGCAAGCGATTCTAGAGTGAAGTCAAGGGAATAAAGCATGTGCCTAAATAGAGCTCTTCACAAAACTAAACACAGATGCTTAAAGTTTCTTTAAAACACAAGGGAATGAGAGATCAGGCAGCCTTTGGGTTGGAATTAGAAGCTTTAAGGCAACTTGAGACAATAGGAAACTATGTGGCTGGGGGAAGAACCTTTTGAGAAAAACCAGATTGAAAAAGGAAAAATTGACACAGGCATTTGTGTGTTTTGCAGCAAGTACTAGTTTGTGGATAAATTCAAAACATTCAAAGTCTTTTTGATCAGACTTTATCATACTTTTAGAATCCCAATAAGAAATTAGTTGTTTGTCCCTGGGCTCATCCATCAAGGAGATAATGACCCCAAAACACTGTTCACAGCTAAGTGCATACTATTTAAAGGAAAGAGGGGAGCCTGGGTAAGTAATTGGAATAGAGTGGCCTCTTCAGAGGTCTTAACCTTATCCTCATGAGCAAACACGGGAGGCAAGCCAAACAGAACTTAAATAAGATGAAAGAGTGTTTGCTGTGAAACTCTACCACATAGGCCCTTTAAGAAAGCACATGCCTCATTCTGAACCCTGGGAGGAAGGGAGATTATCAACTGCACTTTGTCTTCCTACCACCATCCATAATCCTGTGATATTCTCCTACTTAAAACTGATTAAACTGCTGCCCACTTTAAAGTTAACACAGGTAAAAAAAAAATTAAAAAATAAAGTTAACACAGGTAGAAAGCTAGACAAATGTAACTTAAGGGCAAAATTGAAGTTAACAGAAACCATTCTCAAAAAAATATATGGAATGAAACAAGACGATCAAAATATTTTCAAAAGATGCCTATGCTTTCAAGGCACAATATGCACACTATTATATTGTTATTGTTATATAAGAATATAGCTATTGTTAGTGAGTGACAGAACAGAGCTAGGACTGCCAGTCAATGCTGTCTCCAGTGGGATGGAAGTGGGTGGGTAAAAGCTGCTGCACATATTTTTTTTTTTTCCCAAACCATCCACCTTTACCCAAAATAAAAACATTGTCCTTGTGTCTGTCTGTCATTAATAACATCCAGAACCATTTACCGCTAGCCTTACTTACAGGGATTATTTTAAGGAAGGAAGAGCAAATAACCAACATTTCTAGGCTTGCTTCCTCATCAGTTAAATGGGGATAGAGAATAACCCTTGGAGTTACTTGATACCCATTCAAGAAGGCAAAGGCTATTCAAAGTTGAAGGCTTGCCTTCAGGGCCAAAGGGGTATGCAAGTGAGTGAAGTGGGCTGGTTTTAAGAAAATTAATGGTGATTAAGCTTCCACTAAAAGGATTCACATAAATACTTTTAAGCAGTGTTGTTCCCAAACAACATTCCTTTGTTAGACAAATTTCCCCTTTTGATGAACGACAGGAATGTTCTAAGAGACTTATAGATTCCAGTATGCTCAACCAGTATTTGACCAAGCCTGAGTTGACAGCACATTAGTACAGATATATCTCTTGCCCCCATAACCACTGCCTACCATATTTCTGGGCTCCTCCTTCCCATAGTTCACAGCTCCTCATCAACTCACTCCCCAACTCACTGTGTTAAGCAGTTTCTTATCTCCTGGGCAAACAAACCAAAGACACCATTCTTGACCCTTACTATGGGGATTTTTTTTTTCTCATGTCCCAGTTCTTCAGTGTGTTTATTTGGCTCACTGGTCAATAGGGTTGGTCACTAGTTTGGTGGAAAATAGGTTGAAGACTTTCCTTCCTATGCTTAACGGAATTCAGATGGGAAAGATTAAAATGTTGGCAAATGCTGATGGGTCTGATAGCCCTTGAAGCTACAAAAGACTGCAGTTTAACAGTGGTACTAAAAGTCTCCCTCCCAAAACAGATAAACTATCCTCTGGTTTGCCAAGTGTCTGATGCTTCGATCAGTTCATGTACCGTGCTGGCCTTTGTTGGTTTACAGAAGTTCCCTTGTAAGCTGAAATCATCTTATCTGGAAAGTTATACTCTATATACTTTTTAAAAGAATGTCCTTAACAAGAACAGAGTCAAAAGACTGGCTCTAGACTACTAACTGGGGGAAGACAGAGAGAGAGAGAGAGAAAAAAAAAAAAAGATAGGCTAAAATGGACAACATAGAATATAAATAGGATATTTAGTTGTATTAATAGTCCATATTATTAGGACATGATTGATGGAAATACAATAAAGCAAAGTAGAAATGTTAAATTTTTACACAGATTTCAAGCATATATTAATTCATTAATGCTTGAATAAGCTTTTATTTGATAATTGCATATGCAGTGTTAACTCATTATGACTTGTCTTACATTATCCTCTCACAATAGAAGGAGAAAAAAAAAAAAAAACACTACCTGATTGCTATCTAAGGCAGAACAACTTCCCCAGGACTTCTTCGGTTTATGTGATATAGCAGATGCTTAGTTATAAACAACTATAAGGATTTTACTCCAAGCTTCTCTTAATAAAATTGCATTTTATTAAACTTAAACTTTAAGGCAAATCTTTAGTTAATGGCTTTTAAAATTCTCTTAGGATATAGATATCTCATATATTTTATCCCTATCTCCCTCTCTCATATACACAAACATACTGACATACGCATGCACTTACATATCGCATACACATGTATTTGTATAATAAATATACAACTAAGGATATTAATATACAATAACACTTATGTATGTACGTCTAGTTCACCTGTAGTTACTCCAATTCAGTTCAAAACAAATTAGAAATTTAAAATAAACAGGAAAATTCTGCTTTTCATATGGGAATTTTTGGCTTTTTTTTTTTCTTTAGAGAGGGAGAGGGGGGGAAAGAGAGAGAGAGAGAGAGGAGGGGCAGAGAGAGACAGGGAATACCAAGCAGCCTGTGCATCCAGTGTAGAGCCAAACATCAGGCTCAATCTCACAACCCTGAGATCAAGACCTGAGCCAAAATCATAAGTCCAGTGTTTAACTGACTTCTTAAGATTTTATTTAGTCAGGAGAAAATATTTGCAAACCATATATCTGATAAAAGGTTAATATCCCAAATATATAACAGACTCATATAATTCAACAGCAGAAACAAATAACCATATTAAAAAATGGGCAAATATCTGAATAAACATTTTTCCAAAGAAGACATACAAGTAGCCAACAGGTATATGAAAAGATGCTCAGCATTACTAGCCATCACAGAAACACAAGTCAAAACCACAATGAGATATCACTTCATACTCATCAGAACACTTATATCAAAAAGATAAGATATAACAAATGCTTGTGAGGATATGTAGAAAAAGGAACCCCCATATAGTGTTCTTGGGGATGTAATTTAGTATAGTCATTATGAAAAATAGTGTGGTGGTTCTTCAAAAACTAAAAACAGAACTATTGTATGATCCAGCAATCTGTCTTCTGGGTATACACTCAAAGGTAATGAAATCAATAACTCAAAGATGTAGGTATTTATAGATGGGGGGTATTTACTCCCCCATGTTCATTATAGCATTATTCACAATAGCCCTATTGTTAATATTGTTCCCTAAATTAATATTGTTTCCTAAAATCTTTTGTTTTAGCTCTTGCTTTTTTCATAGTGGACAAGCCCTGAAAATGTGAACAGCTGTGATATCTGCAGCATCTTATTATTTCTTCTTGAAAGACATTGTGTCTTTATAAGTGTCATAGAGAAGGTGTTCAAAAGATGCTTTATGAACACAGGTTTCTTCCAACTCAGGGCTGATGTAAGCTAAATGACCAATAGATCTATCTGGATGTCTACTAATTAAAATGAGCTGCCCTTTTCTTTTTTTTTTTTTTTTTTTCCTTTTCTTAAAAGAAGAAGTACAAATTAAACACAGACCTTGCTATTTCTCTCTTATTCCACAACACAGGGAGGAAATCATGCCAAAAGAGACCTTGTACCACCAACATTTTATGGATAAAGAGACATTTGAGCTGACTTAGAGTCACTTGCAGAACCATAACAAATGATACTTTCATCTCTCAAATTCAATTTTTGTTTTTATAGTTTGCGATTTTTTTTAGCCATATGCACAAGGTGGGTTTTTTTTCCTCCCCCATACTCCAGGTGTCTCATTTCTTTACTAAAGGACAGAAAAAAATAGCTATTTTAATAGCAACATGAATAACCGATGAGTCAATAAGAACAATGACAAATATCAAATCAAATGACTACAAACCATACTTTAAGCCAAATATACTTTCACTGTGACTTCAAAACTAAGGATGTGAGAATATTTAGTCTTTCTTTTTCTTTTTTTTTTCTTTTTACCTTTGAACTTATGAAACATGGAGTGAGCCACATAACAAGGGGTGAACAAGAAGCATTTTTTTTTGAGAACCAACTGGACTCCATTAGAATGAATTTTGCCACCTGCTATTGTGACAGAATGTGTTTGTCCTCAAAGATACAAGGTTTATAGGCCTTGAAAAATCCTGATGGGTATCAAATAGCCAGGACCAAAATGTATGAAAAAAAATCCTTTAATACTTACACTTTTTGCTATTAACAAACCAGGCTCAATAAGTATATGCCAATTCATGAAATACATATTCCTTGAACACTGAAAATGTACTCAGAATTGCATTAAATTACATAAGATAGTAGGAGCTCAAAAAAAATAAAAAGATAGTAGGAGCTCTAGACCATCTGGTTCCTATGAGAAAAAAAATCCACATCCAAGGCCACAGAAAAATTTACCTGATGTATGCACCAGATACATTACAGACATGGATCCACGTAATTCTGAAAACACTTTTTTCATCATTGGTACAAATAACCTCATATGACTATTGAGGAAACGGATGTTTAGAGATATTATGTAACTTGTCCAAGAAAACTAAAATTACTTAGAGATTTTCATGGTATAGACTTCCTTTGGAAAATCCCTCAAGCACTAAATGAGGTTTCTTTTTTTTTTTTTTAATTTATTCATGAGAGACACACACACACAAAGAGAGAGAGAGAGAGAGAGAGAGAGAAAGAGAGGCAGAGACACAGGCAGAGGGAGAAGCAGGCTCATGCAGGGAGCCTGACATGGGACTCGATCCCAGGTCTCAGGATCAGGCCCCGGGCTGAAGGTGGCACTAAATTGCTGAGCCACCCAGGCTGCCCCCTAAATGGCGTTTCTTTTGAAAAACTACATGTTTTGAAATCTTATATTTGAAAGTATATTTATTTATATGATAATATAAATTTTCATTTTTTTATTGTTTTTAGTTTTCATATTTTAATAAACTGGAAACACATATATCATATTTGTCCATTATACATTATTATAATTTTCATGTTATTTAAAATATATTTAATTCCCATATATTTATGAAATTAATGATGAATGAAAATAGTTAACTTCAGATAGTAAAAGGAATAATTCCATTCTCACAAAATATTCTCAGTTAAAATGCTTACTTGTAAAGAATAACTCCAGGAAACACGTGTATGTGTATGTCTTTGGAATCCCTGGTGTTTTTATATACCTGGCCATGTTCGTTCCTTCCATTGATGCAACCTCAAAAGCTCCCAGAGAGAAAGATAAAGCCTCTGGAATCTATGTAACCACCCTGAACTGTCTATTTCCTTAATACCTTAGCAATAGAAAGTAAGTCCCATCAGAACCTTAAGGGGTTTTATAATCTAGTTATAATAATCACAAAAGTAAGAGTCATAAGATAGCATAAGATCTTTGACTCCAGATGATGCTCAAAGCAGCAGCATTGTAAAGTGGGATTTTGGAGTTTTTGTGGGTTTTTTTTTGGATTTTGTTTTTTTTTGTTGTTGTTTTTTGAGAGAGAGAGAGAGAGAGAGTACACAGTGAGCCAGAGGGGAGGGGCAGAGGAAGAGAGAATCTTAAGCAGTCTCATACCAGGGGTGGAGCACTATATGGGGCTCTATCCAACAACCCCAAGATCATGACCTGAGCAGAAATCAAGAGTCAGACACTCAACTGACTGAGCCACCCAGGCGCCCTCATAAAGTGTTTGAGGGGATCCCTGGGTGGCTCAGCGGTTTAGCGCTGGCTTTTGCCCCAGGGCACGATCCTGGGGTCCTGGGATCGAGTCCCACGCCTGGCTCCCGGCATGGAGCCTGCTTCTCCCTCTGCCTGTGTCTCTGCCTCTCTCTCTCTATGACTATCATAAATAAATAAAATCTTTTTAAAAAAATAAAAAAATAAAAATAAAGTGTTTGAGTAGGATGGAAAGAGTCTAGTGAGAACTTCTTGACAAGGTGAATTTAGGAAGAAATACTTGATACAGACTAGTAGAGGTAAGAACAGTGAGCACTTTTTATGTGTATTAACAAAAGTCAAATTCTACAAATAGAGAACTGAAACACGGAACAGGAAAGTAAACAGAATATCTGAATAAAAGGATTTCTGTTAGGTTAGAAAATATGGATTAGTAAAAGTCATGTTCAGATTATGGGAGGAAACAATATTACTATCCTATTTTATTTTTAAGCCATTTTAAACTCCATAGATATTATTTAAATTTTTTTCCAATAAAATAATTTCTGTATGTGCAAAGAGTTAGGAAGGTAAATTATAGTATTAACTATAATACTAGTATTTGATGCCAAATACTAGTATTTGATGCCAAAAATAATTTTATACTTAAAACAGCAGTGTTACCTACTACATTTAATATCTGTGGATAGTTTTCCTTTTGCCTCATAGGTATATTAACAGTGATCAAAAGCAAATGCTGAGTAAATATATGGCTAAAAAAGACTTCTGAAGAAACCTGTGTAGGTGTATGACTACCAAAACTTAAGTACATATTTTGCTTTACACTTATTTCAAAGACCTCTCAAAGCTAACACAGAATAATAATAAAAAATGAAAATGAAATAATAATAATAATAGGGGACTCCTGGGTGGCTCAGTGGGTTAAGTGTCCAACTTCTGATTTTGACTCAGGTCATGATTTCAAGGTCCTCAGATCAAGCTCCATGGAGGCTGCTTAAGATCCTCTCTCTCGCCTCTCTCCCTGCCCTCCTCCTGCTTGTGCTCTCTTTTTCTCTCTCAAAAAACAGAAACAAATCCCCCCAATTTAAAAAAAATGATAATAAAGAACTCTCTAAAATATTTAAGATCCTGAATTAGAAATAACTGGATTGGAAGGATTATTTTTAACAGGAGAAAACATCTTTAGTTGTAATTATTTATGTAAGCTAGAGACAACAAATGGAGACCAGTTACCTTCAAAGAAGTTACTCTTTCTGAACTCTGGCTATAACACTATAAAAATTGGCTTTTTTTTCCAAAAGATGTCCAGGATGAAAACACTAAGGAAAAGGTAACTGCTGGATGATTCTATGGAAGCTTGATGTACTAAATGAAGTTAGCAAAGTTCCTACACAAACTTACTTGTTCTGAAATGAAAATAAAAGTCAATATCAATACCAAATGAAGCAAATATATATATATACACATATATAATATATATAATGTATAACATATATATATGTGTATATATATATATAATATAACATATATATGTTGGTCACCTGTGATTAGTGGTAAAATTAATACTGGAATAGATTAAACTTTATAAAAGAAGTTCAGGGAAATATCCCACACTTCATTTTCCAAAGGGAAATGCAGTTGTCTAAATAGAGCTGTTTTTGGCTTTTTTTTTTTTTTTTTTTTGAAACCTAATCCCATTATTTGAAAATTGAATAAATGTGTTTTTCAAGTCATTTTGCTTCATGGGCTTCTTGCTCAATAGACTGTGAGCCCACCTGGGGGAGGTGCCTATTCCCTTCAAAATGTAATTCCTCAGACTCATAAATTTCACAGAACATTTATTTTAGTTTGCGCTGATTTGGGGAAATAACAGGTACTAGAAATGAGGCTTTCCATGGTGTTTAGTTTCTTCCTTTACCTACTTTATTTCTATGTGGACAAACTCAGAGTAGGTATGTTATTTTCTGGAAACCAAATAGTTCCATTGACACATATACACTCTACCCAGGTGCATGGCCAGAGGTAGGGGCTACCTCAAACCTTACAATGATTTTACATAAAAATATGGCAGCATATAATATCTACCCCTTCCTCCACATTCATTGGATTTAATATAGATAGAAATCTCTACTTCTCTCTTTTGCTACATAAATATTCCTGGTCAGTAATGAAGAAAACTAAATGATAAATAAATTGAATACTTCAAATCTGTCCAAGTATATGGCCTCATATCTAGTTACTTAAAATACTTTTTAAAGACTGCATGGGGCATCTGGTTGGCTCAATCTGTTGGGCACCTGATTCTTGATTTTGGTTTATATCCTGATCTCGGGGTTGAGGGGTTGAGCCCTGCACTGGGCTCTGCGCTCAGTGGGGAGTCTGCTCGGGATTCTTTCCCTTTGCTGCTATCCCCATTTGTGCACTCTCTCTTTCTCTCCGAAAATGAATAAACAAATCTTTAAAAACATATGTAACATGGCCATGAATCTAGAACTGCCAAATGGATTCGTTCACATCCCTCCTTGAAACAATCTCGGAGGGTTCTATCCTTCTCTATAAAATTAGTAGAGCATGCAGAATTATTTTTCTTAAAGAAGAAATAACAATTTATGATTTCATTTAATAAAGAATGAATGATATCCTCCATGGATGATTTCAGAACTTTTAGATACTTGTCTTCAACTTTGATTTTAAGGGCCCAATGAAATGTTAAAGGCAACATTAGCTTCCATAAATATAATTCAACCAGCTTGTGACAACAAAGGCAGAAGGAGTATTTCAAACTCTTAGAAGTTGGTATGCTTGGCACACACTAAGTACGCTTATATCCTATGGCTATTAGGCATGGAAACTTTCTATGGAATATCCATTACTCATTCCCTCTGCTCTAAACACATAGCCTGTCAGAAAAATAGTGTGGGGAGGGGTACAGAGGAAGCCAAACTTAAAACGCAGGAAAAGGCAGAGACAAGTAAATTCATTGAAGATTTACACCATGTTTTCAATGGCTTCTTTCATTTAATTTCCCCTGGCTTTTTAAATTAGCAAATATACTGGACCCAGAGGGAAACATGGAGAAAAACAGAAAAACAAACAAACAAAAACACAAAGCAGTGCAAATCTATGTGACTTGTACAATAGCCCCTATTTGCTCCTTGCATTTGAGTATCTGAATGAACTGTGGTCTGCTTTTCATTATTCTCCATCTGGAGCTGTTGCCTGCTTTGTTCAGCAATTTCTGGTCATTTTGGCCTGACGGTGACTGTTTTGTTTTATGTTGCCATATTTTACAGAATGAAAGCTGCCACAGCCACCACCCAAGAAAGAACAATCTTGAAAACGAGAGGTTATGTTGAAAGAGTTCTCCATGACCCTTTCCAGAATAGAGAATGAGTGTGTTTCTCTGGGTCTGCCTACTGTACAGAACTTCAGAATGTGAGTGGGATACAAGGAGGGAACAAAAGCCTTTCTTTCAGATGCTAAGTTAGGGTTAAGACTAACATTGAGCTAATACATCAAGGTTCATTTCGATGCTTTTTCTTTCCATCTCCAAGGAGACTAATGAATGTACTTCCTCACACTACAATACACAGTAACTTGCATGTAATATACTGCATGTGCAACTGCTCATGAAAAATTGAATTTATATCATGTCTTTAAAAACAAAAATAAATAAGTCTTGTCTTCCCAAGATTTGGTTTTAATTGCATAGCCTGAGTCTAGAGGCAAAGTTGCAAATGGTTCAGAAGCAAGTGTCTCAGAGAAGACCAAATCCAATTTGCATTCTCTAATGACAAGCCTGGTGCTCTTAGTGATTTTGTTTGAAAAAGCCGCCTCACTCTTTCCATCTCCTTCCTGAAGAAAACCACGGTCAAGAAGAACTCCATTTCTGCTGATTATTTAAAGATGCAAAACACAACATTAACTCCCAATCCATTACCACTTTAACCTGACATTTCACAAAAAAACAAAGAAATATATCGTCACAGGCTCCTCATATTTCATAAAAAGAACCACCAAAATACAATCAAAACCAGATCATTTTTCCAAAAACTGTTTCTTTGTTTGTTTTGCCTGAGAAGACAACAGATTTGGAGAAATGTAAAATTAATAATAGTCTATCACCCATATTCCCACCACCTTAATATATTTTGTTGTTTAATATCACCAGTATTTTATACTATAGCTAACACCAGGTATGGTTGAGTGTTATCCATATCCATTTAACTATCAAATCAGGCCATATTGCTATTATTATCATTTTATGGATAGGTTAACTGAGGCATCCAGAAAAGTTGAGTCATTTACCACAGGTCACACAGCTTACTTAGTGGAATGGCAGTGTTCAAACCAGGCAGTCTGGCTTCACTCCAGACATAAGCATAAGCCATACTTACTCTCAGATATTAATGTAGATCCATATTTATTGTGCACATTGTTATATAGTCCTCTATATTCACTTGAATTCCTATAATAAACATGTTCATTGTCTGACACAGCATAATCCTCTTCACTATCAGTGGTATATGCACCATAAGCTAGAATTGGGAGGATGCCTGTTTGTTCAATACAGAGAATGAGTGCTCAGGGGGTGCATATCTACATATTCCTTAAACATTTGTTTGAATAATATATTTGGAACAACATTCTCAGTGTAATTACTAGCGTCAAAATATGTCCTTTATTGTTCTCTCCAATCTGACTTTTTAAAAAGTCTCTGTCAACTTAGGATGATATCAGCAAATATGAGTGAACCAGATGTGTGGAACACAGCATCGGATGGCCTGCATGAAATAATGTTTGCTACCTGAGTGGATATGAATGATCACTGCAAATTACTTTAATTGGCATGTTTCCAACTGTTTTCTGACTCACCCTGAAGCCATTGCTCCTTTGTAGCCCTCTCAAGTGTTTGCTGTGTTTTGTTCTTTGTTTTTCCTTTCTCACATCTCTTCTCCCAATGGGCCTATACGTGGAGAGTCTTCCTTGTTCCTAAGTCCATCTAGTTTTGCTCCTACCTAAAATCTCCAATTTAGAATTTGTCATAAGAAAATCTTACAATCAGTGTGGAATCTTCATTTTCACTATTGTCTAGATATCCCCCCGCCCCAGTATCATTGCTTTTAGCTCTCCATAAATATTTTCTGGATCAGTTACTTTCCTTAATACTATTCTTGCTTCGTTTCTTGGATATTTCAGTAAGTATTTAGATGGTTGTTTCAATGCCTTGTTTTATCAGTTCCTTGAGCTCCTCAATGATGTCACATCTTCCTTAACCTTAGAAACACACTTTCATGGTTATAATTAACAACGGTAGATAATTTTCCATAAATATAATTGCTACCTCTTCACAAATGCATGTTGTTTGTACTGGTAACCATTTCAAGGGCCATTCTTCTGAAAGAGATACTCTAAATAGGATTCAGAATATCACTGAAACAATATTTTCCCCTCAAAGATGAAAGTGGCATGACAGTAATACCTTTCTGATCATGAGTGCTTACTTTTAGGATACCACCTCCATATACATGAGGAAGACTGTGATTCAGAATCACTACTGTTAATCCACAAGCTCTAAATGTTGAGGCCAAAAAAGGCAACTAGAGGCTTTTATTTATGTGTGTATAACGATCACATGTTCCCTCCACCCTCTTCACACTACCTTCAAGGCAAAAGGTCTAATAGCCCTCTGCCTTCCCATAAAGTCATCTTTGGCTGCCCTTTTATTAAATGATTTCCCTAGGTAGGTCTATGGTCCGTCTCTTCCTTTCTCTTTCCCTTTCCTCCATTCTTTCCTCTCTCTTTCATCATCTTTTATATTTATCAGTGCTTATTATGAACCTTGTAATCCCCAAACCACTTTTTTTAAAAGGTTTAATTTGAGAGAGAGAGAGAGAAAGTGAACAAGAGTGAGAGAGAAAGAGCATGAGTGGGGGGGGGCGGCAGAGGGAGAGTGAAGGGAAGCAGACTCCCCACTGAGCAGGGAGCCTGATGCAGGACTCCATCCCAGGATCCTGGGATCAATACCTGAGCCGAAGGCAGGTGTTTAACTGACCGAGCCACTCAGGCGCCCCACCAAGCCACTCTTTAAACCCATGCTACAATGAACAAAAATATTTTGTATCAGCAAACTCAAAATGTATATGTTTATATGTTTAAAACATATGCATAGTAAGACTATATTATTATTTTCTAAATCATACACAGAAAGTTGATATAAAAACAGAGATATGTTCTAATATTTTCTTCGAGCATTCCTGGCAGATCGTCTAGCCTTCCCCTGCAACACCTCACTGTGAAGGTAAGCTTTCTAGATTACACAAGTCCTGTCTCAATTGAGCTTAAGTCTCTTTGGAGAGAAAGAGAGAGAGAATTAAATAAGTAGTTACAAGAAAATGTGGATAAGAGTGTTAGGAGTTTCCTCTTTTCTAATTATGTGGGTCTGCTCAATTAAATTCTAAAATTCTTTCTCCCAAACGTTCCCCAAGTCCATCCATTCTGACTTAATAAACTTCATTCCCCCAAAAGAAATCTTTATCTCCTCCTTTCACAGTATTTTGTACATATCTCTATTATAAATATCTTTGGTATACTTTCTCATGTATTACGTTGATCACACTGATTCTAACAAGCATTTTAGGATCAATTTCTTGGTTTTCTTGCTAGTTTCCTTTTCAAACTGAACTATTAGATGACAGGAACCATGTCTTATTATTTTTTGTTTTGTAGTACCTAAATACCTAGCGCATTTTTGAGTTTCTAGGAGACATGGAATGCTTTTTTTTTTTAATTGCAGAATAGAACCTGACTACTACCAAATAGCCTGGGATATATTTTCAGTATATGAATGTATAGATTCAGTATATGAATCTATATGAAATATAGATTATATCTATATGTGAAATAGCGGCAGTCTTTAGAATGATCTTAGCCCCACTATACTTCTTGATGTTAGTATCATAAAAAAGGCTGGATTACAGGAGCAATAAATAGCATATGTTACAAGAAGCATTCCGGTTTTCTAGTAAGAACTGAGTCATGCAAGAGAGGCCATACAGATTTCACAAATAGTATGTAATGCAACCCTTGAAAGAGTAAGGGATTCCCAGACATGAAGAAACATGAGTCACAGATATAGTCAAGTAACTTCAGAAATGTTTCCAGGGGAAAAAAAAAGCCTTAATAAGATACCAACTCAGGTCCCGAGAGATGCCAACAGCAGAAGCTTAGACACAATGGGTCCATCCGTAAATTCATTCCTAGTCAACCAATGTTGCTAAAGCTTTAAAGAACAGATAAATTAAAACGTGCTTCGCATGGGGAAGTTTTCCCCAGAGTTCCTCATTTTTATATAGGAAATCAATTTGCATCACTGATGATATCATTCAAATCAGACAACCCAAAGTTGTTAAGAGGTAATTTAGTTTTACGCTGAAGCAATTTGATACTTGTTCTGATTTGTGATTTTCATTTTGTTTGTTAATGAAAAAAATTAATGAACAATGTTACTAGAAATACAACTCATCAAAGCCTTGGCATTTTTAAAAGGTTTCCCATGTACTATATGCCATGATCATTGCGCAACTGATGCCTGGACCTCTGCCTTGGAGGAATCATCAATCCAACAGCCTAGGCAAGAGCCCACCTCTTGCCTAGACACAGATGCCCTTAGACATACCTTTGCACTGATTTGTGTTTTTGTCCAGAATTGCCTTTGTGGATACAATCTTTCCATACCTGAAAGAGAGAGAGAGGGAAAAAAATCCATGTTATTATAGCCCAATGAAGACGCTTAAAATACTTTAATGAACTTCGGTGCACACACAATTGAGCAGGAATAAACCAAGAAAACAAGCTCAGTACTCCCATTTCACACCTGGATGATCGCTTTTCACCAGTTCTTCTTTATAACTAGAGAATGTGCTTCCTTACATAATCACTGGGTTGAGCCTTCAAAAATAGACCTGTCAGGCTGTCATAGGTGGCTGAAAGGGGGTTTCATGTGATTGTGATCAAAGTAAATCACACTGTGGATTGCTGGAGAAAAGCACAGACCTTGGCGCCAGGCTGAACGGGGCTTACATCCAGCTCTGGCGCTGACCTAGTGTTGCAATGCTGAGCAGTTTAACACAATTTCACCAAAGCCATTTTTTTCATCTGGAAAAAATGAGAATTGTAATAATTCCCTTTCAGGCTTTGGGACAGGGTTAAATTGAAATATTAAGATTTCCTAGCAGTGCTCCTATGATAAATGGGATTTTTTTTTTCTACTGGAAACATATACTGTAAGTTAACTGAGGATAAGGACTGAATTTTGGATTCTCAGTGCCTGCTACCATATGTAATAGGTACTCCATGAATGTTTACTATAAATAAATAAACAATATGGGTAACCCAGTGGTACTCCATCTGCAATGAAGTGTCTACCAAAAATACATGTAAGTATATTCATTATTTTGTTATCTCTTGCAGAAGACCTAATCTAGGTTTTGTTTTTTAAAAGATGAGCAAACTGGAGAATGAAGCTCAATCTCTTTAAGCCTGTTTCCTAAGATATAAATGATAGAACTAAAGAAGATGATTTCTAAAAACCCCATCCTTCTTTAGGATTCCAGAAGGATGCTCCTGAATCATCACAACATGGATAAATTATCATGCAAATTTAAGTGCCAAGTTTACTAACAACTCACACTTATGGTGACAATTTCAGCCATGTCACAACGTATTTGGCAAGTTTTCTTTTAATTCTATGCTCCTAAGCAACTGTGAGTATATAGACAAATAGTAAATATCCCATGTAGTGATAAACTAGGTTCCCTATCATTACTGTTTCTTTTGCATTTATAGGACCCTCTTATTCTAGCATTAATTCTTTGGAGCATTTAGTGGTCATTTATTAATATTCTGGTGTTGATAATGTCATTGTTCTAGAAATGCCTTTGCCTCTTTTCTTTCCTACAGATGTTTTTGGTTTTCCTATTTTTGTTTTTATTTTTAGAGAGAGAGAAGGAGAGAGCATGACCCAGGGGCAAGGAACACAGGGAGAGGGAGAAAGGAAATCTCAAGTAGACCCCATGCCCAGTGCAGAACCTAACACCCAGCTCAATCTCACAACCCTGAGATCATGACCTGAGTCGAAATCGAGTCAGGCACTAACTGACTGAACCAATCCCAGGAACTTCTCATATGTTTTGATCAAGGATAGATTGAGGGTCCTCTAGAAATTTATGGAATTAATGCTATTATGAAAGTGATGCCACCAATAGCTTTGAAAAATCATTAGGAGCTGGCCTATTAATAGGTCACAGTAGAAACTAGAATATTCGTATATACTTAGATGAAGGGGTCTGGAGATAATTCTCCCAGGCCCCAACATGCCCCTTCTTAAAGTCAGCCAGAACTGGAATGAAGCTGTCCAATACCAAATTGAGTAGTTTTTGCCAGCATAATCATGAAATTTTTTTTTTTTTTTATAATCATGAAATTTAAGCTACTTATATCCCTGGTACCAGCATACTTTCTACACCTTTATAACCATAACTCTATAGTTAACTAAATCAAAGACAGCTAGAGCTGAAAGTGTCTACTACTATTTTGCAAATGTAAAAAAAAAATAATCTAACAGATTAATAACTTGATCAAAATCACGTAATTTGTGAAAGTTAAAGGAGGGGCCAGAATATGGGATTCTTAAGATTGGTACAGTGCTTAACCATTATACCACCTGCTTCCAAAACAGAAAAGCTACATATCTCAACTCTTCTAGTTTCATCAATTTTCATGTCTTTGAGAATTCAGGTATTTTGATCCAGGGTAATATAGTGTAGTAGTAAAAAGAATATGCTGTGGCAACAAATTGCCATGGCTCATATCTCAGTTCAGTCTGGGTATTTTTAATTGGCTAAGCAAGCCTTATGTGTTCTTTGTATCACTTCACCATCTATAATTTTACAAATCTATTTATTTAAATGTTCATTTAGGTTATTATTTGTTTAAATTTACATATACCTATGTACAAATATATAAAATTATGATAATAAGTCTCTACCTCAAAGGGTTGTTTTGAGGGTTAAGTGGAGTTTACCTAAAATGATAACAGTGGCTGGCACAGAATAAGAGCTCATTAAATATTAGCTCTTCTTACAATTATTTCCTTCCTGTTATCTGCTATATAAAAAAATCTCTAGTCCTTGGCATTCTCTGAGGTAGATTAGAAATAGAAGGGGGTAAAGTTCTGTCCCAAACAAGAGCTTTAAAACATTACTACTTAGACTATCAAAATCTTTCACTAAGAAATTTGGCAGATAAAATTATTTCCTAGAAGGATAATTTACATTTACCATTTATGTTGTTATTTTTAATATTAGGGATTACATTAACTATGTTGTCACTGTACTTAATCATATAAATGCCCATAGGTTCAAAGCTTTTGTTTGTTGTGTGTGTGTGTGTGTGTGTGTGTGTGTGTGTGTGTTAGGTACTACATGCCTATTACTATACAAGCCCACTTTCTCCAAAATTTCTCATTCCCCAACATCCCCATGCCAAAAAACACATATAGCCTCTCCTTCAAGCTCTATTTCATCCCAAGAGTTTCTCTTTTATGAAAATAATCAATAGGGGATCCCTGGGTGGCTCAGCGGTTTGGCGCCTGCCTTTGGCCCAGGGCGCGATCCTGGAGTCCCAGTATCGAGTCCCGCATCGGGCTCCCGGCATGGAGCCTGCTTCTCCCTCCTCCTGTGTCTCTGCCTCTCTCTCTCTCTCTCTCTCTCTCTATCTCTCTGTCTGTCTATAATAAATAAATAAATAAATAAATAAATAAATAAATAAATAAATCTTTAAAAAATTCTATTAAAAATAATAATCAATAAAATACTATTATATTTGAATGGTCTCTTTAGTATACAACGGTCCAATGTATCTATAATTGCACTTTTAAAAAATGTTTATTTATTTGAGAGAGAGAGAATGCAAGCATGGGAGAGGGGCATAGGGAGAGAGAGAGAGACACAGAGAGAGAGAGAGATCCCAAGCAGACTCCCCATCTGAGGGCAGATTCCTCACAGAGGGCTGGATCTCAACCCAGAGATCATGACCTGAGCTGAAATCAAGAGTTGGTTGTCCAACTGACTAAGCCACCCAGGCACCCCTCTATAATATATTGTACCTATTAATGACAGTAATGTTTGCTAAATTTGGGCTATTCAGGCAAGTAAACATTGGGAAGATTATATATATCTTAGTGTAGAAAACAAAAGGGAGAAGAAAGGGAACATTTGCTGAAACTTATTCTTCCACACACAGCACTATTAATACAGTATGGGAGAAGTAAAAACTAGAGGAAGAAAAAGAATTTAGAACATTTATAACCATCTCACATCAGGCACACAAACCCTTAAGACAAAATCCTTCTTAATTGGTTTCTAAAGCTAATCCTGAAAATTTTATATATAAGTACCTTCCAAATTAAAATTTAGCTCTATCTTTTAAAGAGGAAATTAAAAATTACTGTATCTCATAGTGAATTACATTTCCCAATGGGACTTTTAGCCTATGGTGTGCATATTGTCCTACTGTATCAATATTACTAGGATGTCTTTCTTTTCCTTCATTAAATGTAGTATATTTTTAAAAAGCTGTCATTTTATTATGAAAAAAAGGAAACGAAAGAAATTATTTCTTATGGAAAGCATTTGTGAATATTTTGGCAAGTAACTTTTTTCTAAAATGAAATTTTATGTCCCAGGAAACATTAAAATGCTACGATGAATGGAAAAATCACTCACACACACATACACACACTGACCAAAAGCAAATTATTGTATTTCTTGATTTCCCTTTTTTTCATTATACTCTAGGCAAGGTTTTCCAATAGTGCTGGAAAATGAAACAATGGGACATAACCGAGAGTACCTGACTCAGCCATGAGTCTGTGGAGTTAAAGGAATTTGATTCTTTGGCTCAGTTACAGTATTTTGCATTAACAATTATTCCACAAAGCTAGGATATGCTTTAAACAACAAGAGAAGGTATTTAATGGGCCATTGGTTCCAGTTCATGTTTGAACTCTCCTGGTGACAAACAGGTACTTTCTGCATGACTGGTGCTGTATTCTCTATGCTCTGCAAAATCAACATCTGATAGAGGTAAATAAAGTTTAGACTTTTTTTTTTTAAGATCCAAACCACCATAAACAGAAAAGCCACCAATGTAATATACCTGTGAAGAATTACATCAAATCTTTCTTCCCAATGTTTTGTCAAAGTATACTAATGGACTATAGGAAAAACTATACAGACTAATGATACATTTTTACACACTCTGGAGAAAAAATATTTTTGAGGCAAAATGTATTTCCAAACATAAATGATCTCCCTTATTTACTCTTCTCCTTCTTTGGGTTTAGAGTAAGACTGTAAGTATTCATAACGTTTTTCTTTATGATGCCCATGAGTAGAAAGCAAAATCTGATATTAGAGAAATATATGTGACCAGATTATTTCAGGATGATGCCTGAAAATAGACACCTGAGCAGTCATGCCATGTGCCTTCTGGCTCCAGAAGCTTTCAGACAAATCCAATTCGCTTTCCCATGCTTTCATTTCAGCTAGAAGAGATACAGGATTATCCACAGTCAACTTCCTCTGAGTGGGGGGTTGGAGGGGGAGTTCAACTTCTTGAGAAACAAATAAATGAAGTAAACATCTTTAATATCATGATTCTCACATTCAATACCTTCTCTAAACCAATGTGAGAAGCCCCTAATTCACATTGCTAGGATACTTTTGGACATAAAAACATGCAACTCCATATAACATCTGCATATTCACCAGCTGTCTGGAGTGCCCATACATTCTCCAAATGCAACCAGGTCCCAAATAGCATTTTATTTTTATTCTAAGCATACTCTAAACCAGTAGCCAATCTGTGGTAACTACTCAATTATATTTTACATTTTCATAACTGAGTTTTATATATTTATGTGTTGTCTATTAACTCACTTTTACTCTAGCTTGTCAACTCAAGTTTTACAATTAATTTTTTAAAGAACAGCCAGTTATTTCTGGCATTTATTCTTTTCTTAAACAGCATTCAGGTCAAACTATTTGTTGATACAATTGATTACTCCACATGCAAGCCTAATTTGAACTAATGACGTCAATTATTTTCCAAAGTCGAAAAGAAAATAGAGCTATTATGGATCTACTCTTGGTGCATTATGAAGACATCAAATTGGTGGGATCTTTCTATAAAGAATTTATTTTAAAATCCTTTTGCTGAATCACTCACTGTGTATATTAATTCAAAAAATACAGGCAAAGACTGAAAATAGAGTCTCCGCAGTCAATTAACTCCCAGCTAACTCATTTTTCACATGCCTTCTGTATTGATACCAGACTCAAAAAAGGTACTGCATTTATTTAATGGATGAAACATTATCCTTTCAGCAAATATGGTTATTGCCTACTTCTAGATGGCTCATTCATTCTTTGGCATTGAGGGATGCTAATGGAGTATATCTATGGCTTTAGGGATCCAGTAAGAACATGGTGGGGCTATTCCTTTGATGGGCCACATGAGCAGCTTTCATCTACAAGAGAAGTCCACAACTCAATAATATTCTGAAGCATTAACAAGCTCAATCTACCATTGAATGGTTGAAGCCAGTAATAACTGTGGCGGGCTGAACTATGTCCCCTCAAAATTCATGTGTTGAAGTCTTAACCACCAGTTAAGTCTTAACCACAGTACCTCAGAATGTAATCCATATTTGGAAAGAAAGCCTTTAGATAACTAAGGCAAAGCAAGGTCAAATGAGTGGGCCTCAATCTATTATGACTGGTGTCCTTATAGATGAGGACAAAGGCACAAAAGAGAGACCATATGAGGACACTGGGGTAAGATAGCCATTTGTGAGCCAAGGAAAGAGGCCTCAAAAGAAACAACCCCATCAACATCTGGATCTCATATTTCTCACCTCCAGAACTGTGAGAAAATAAATTTCTGTCATTTAAGCCACCCAGTGTGTAGTATTTTGTTACGGCAGTCCTAGCAAACTAATACAATAATGTCTATCCAGGGGCTGGTAAGCTTTGGAAACGGGAACAGAAGTGAGAATATCCAGACCACTGTCCTCCTTTTAATGTTTTGCTCAATGATTTTGCAGGTGGTCCTTCCAAGTCCTAACTTAACACCTCCAAACTCTTTGTCATCCAACCTTTGTGTGGATAACAGGGCCAAGAAGTATCCCAGCACCACCCAGCACAGGCAAATAATAATCTAGAACCTGATTCTTGGCCTTGTAGTCTGGACATTCTTTCCCTTTCTTGCCCACTCCAGAGATAATCAAACTCTTAAATCATGGATCCACACCAAGTACATTTCACAAGTCCATTGTACAAACCAAAATGTCATTTATTAACTTACATCTTGAGAATAACACATTATAAAGAACAAAAAATAAGAGTTTCCAGTTGGGAGAATTGAAGAAAACTTCTCAGAAGAGGAAGTGTTTGAAGAAAGGGCAACATTTTGGCAATCAGAAGCTTTTTATACTTCTTAGGAATAATAAAAACAATTTCCCTCCAAAAGGTTTTTTACACTAGGGTATTATTTAGTAAGTTACTATTATCACACTACAGTCTCACCAAAATTCTATGGCTATAACACTATATTTACAATCTGGTCAATTCTAAAACAATGGTCCTCTAAGGTTAATGTGAACCAGAGTCTCTAGGAGGGCTTATTAACAGATCACAGGGCCCTACTCCCAGAAATACTGATTCAGTAAGCAGAAGATGGGTCTGAAGAATATGTACTTCTAACAAGATCCCAGGTGACGCTAATATGGCTAGATAGTGTTTTGAGAACCACCACTTCAAGAGAATAACACACCAATAGCAAAGCACGTGTGGTTAGTTATTTGCAAGACTCCAGAGACGAAGGGGCTCTCCGCAGACATAGAAAATTACTTTCAAAGCTGCAAAAAATATTTGCCTTTGATCAAATGATATTCCATGTTGAAAAGGCAGACTAAATTTTTTTTCAGAGTTTTGCTTAATATAGCCAATATAATGACTACTTAAAACCCAAGTATAGCTGATTTGGAATTTTTTCAGGTACTTTTTAGAAACCAAGTCCAACGAAAACACATGGTAATGTCTATGTTAACTCTCTTCCTTCACTTAAAGTGGGTAATTAATAGTTTGATTGAATTAGAGTGATAATATAGTGTGAAAACTGACAAGCAGATGATTAGAACTGGTTAGTGCTTTTGCTTGTTCTTTAATAAGAAATGGGTATAAACTTGGAGCAGATATACCAGACCAAAAATGAATACTTTCAAATTCTAAAATAAAACAAAACAAAATCATTAAGCTGCTGGTTCTTAGAGTTAGTAGTCCTTAGACTATACTTTAGATTTTATATTTCAGTTATATAGTTAGGGTGTATACCCCGCCTACTTAGTGAAAGCTTGTGATAAAGGGGTTTCCATGCAAATAGGATTGAAATCACATCTTTTGGGTACTTTCTGCAACATATCATAGCACGTTTCAGCATGCTTAACATTATTTAATATTTGGTCTGCTAATGTGGAAAGAGAACGGGCTTTTGTTCAATTAATATGGACTTGAATCCGAACTCCACCACCCCTATGATTTGGGACAAATTATTCAATGTCTCGGCACCCCAGTTTTCCTGATCTATATAATACAATCACAAAGATCTGTTTTTAATAGTGGCTGTAAAGATGAAATAAAATTGTGTTAAAATTCCTACTATAATGTATGGCATGTTGAAATTCATTCTGTTCTTTTACTAAATCCTGCCTTATGCTTTGTTGCCTATATATGTATATTATAGTGTCAAAATGATAACTTTGATAATGTCTCTCTTGTTTTGTTTTTGAGTAAATTCTTTACACATATGGGGCTTGAACTCAGGACCCTGTGACTAAGAGGCAACGCTCTTACTCACTAAGCCAGCCAGCAGCCTATTGACTCTTTGACAGGGCCATCCTGTCTCAGTTTAAATACTTGCAAAAGCTCCCTTAGGAAGCACATGTATTACACTCATATGACTTCTCTTACTCTGAGTCAATTCACAATTTCTTCTTCACTTGCTCAGTCTTCTCCCAGCAATCCCTAATGTCTTGTTCAGCCTGTTCTCCAGGCTCAACCATGCCGATGCTGCCCCTACAACCTTCCCGAAAGCTTTTGCCTTCTAATTTTGCATGAGCATCCACTGCTGCAGTTCAGAACCCCTCACTTACCCATTCTCTGGTTTCTCCCTTCCTGGCCATCAGCCAACAAGCCATTGTACTTGGTCTACCACCCCTTGACCCCGGCAGCCCTTGGTTCTCATTGCTGTCAGCTCCTGGTTTACTCATGGAGAGTTGACTGTGAACAGTACTCCACTTCCTGTGCCATTTTGTCTTCAAGAGCCCAATCCTGTACTACCAAGTCTCAAGGTCTTCTATAAATGGATTTTAGAGATTTTCAACACCTCTTTAATCAGAGGCAATGCCATCTTGTCAGGAATTCATGGGTCTCCTCTTTAAAACTTCTCTAATCTCCATTCCCATGTGTTATTTAGTTGACACTCACATCTATAATCACTTCCTGTGGGCCAGCCCCTGTTCTAAGCTCTCTAAATATATCCACTCTTGTCAATCATTACAACAACCCCATGTGATAGGCTCTATCACTAGCTATATTTTACAAATGAGGACACTTAGAAAAAGATTTAAGTAACTTCTCCCAGGTCACATGACCAGGAACTAGCAAAAGCAGAACCCAATCCTGGGCAGACTGTCCTCAGAGCACATTGTCTGCCAAAAGTTCAATATTCTGTCTCTTAGCTCTAGTCCCTCCTGCCACTGTCCTCTCTCAAAAAGAAAGCCACCACTCCTCCTTTTCTCTCCTCCAATTCCCATCCATTCCTGCCACACCTTTCTCTGCCCTTGTTTCCCTATATATATTTTTTCTGAAACTCAACTTTTTTCCCAGTACCAGGGCTCTTTTCACTCTGCCTGCCCTTGCACATTTGTAGACTCTCTCCTTCTACACACTGGCTATCATTAGGTTTCTCTCTTCACATTCCCTACCAGACTTTTCTGAAATGATCGCTCTACTCACGCTACTTCTTGTTTTTCATGATCTATTTTTTACTTACCTCCTAAATACTGGCTTTTATCTATTGGAACAGAACTTTGAAAATTAACTAGAAGTTTCTTTTTTTTTAACTAGTAACTTCTTAATAAATAAAATAATCTGTTATGATCATCCTTGACTCCTCACTATCATTTAACTCTTCTCTCTCACTCTCTTTTTTTTGGGGGGGGGGGCGGGGTGGAGGAGGATCAGTTAGCCCTCTTAAAAACACTCCTCTCGAAACATTGTGTTCTTGGGTCCTATGTATTACATTGACCTGGTTGGCTCTTAATTTCCTTCCTTGCAGACAGTTTTGCTTTATCTCCTTCACTTGCACCTTCTCCTCCTCCAGGTTCTTAAAAGTGGGTGTACCTTAAGCTTAATCCTCAACTCACTTGTGTTTGGGTGCTACTGGATCCACTACTATGCTAATTCTCAAAAATAGCACTCATCAGAATCATCTGTATGGCTTCTTATAACTCTGGGCCCCAACCTCAGAGTTTCCTATTCAGCTTTTTTGGAATTGTCTGAGATTAGGCACAAGAATTTGAACGTTTAACAAGGTCACAGGGGATGCTGAATTGTTGGTCCAAGGACTACATTATGAGAACCATTGCATCAGAAATATCTTTCATTACCATGCTGGAATTTCCATTTCTCTGTGTGTCACTCTGATATTTCCTTCTCTGGATCTCCTTTCACCCTAAAACCTCAGTCCAGAATCTCTAATTAGAATTACTTGATATTTTCCCTTGAGTGTTGAGTGGTCATCTCAAATGGCACAACAAAGTTGAACTCACATATTCTGTTTTCTCCTTCCCTGGAAGTGCTTCTAGAGAAATCAGGTAGCAAAATGTTCACAGGCCAGAGATTACAGTGAACTGGAGATCTCCAGCCCACCTGAAGGGGCATCTGCTTTTCATCTATAGCCATTGTTACCATGAAGTAATATGATTCTAATGATGCTAGGTTTTCTGTTGTTTTTTTTTTTTTTTTTTTAAGAAATCTGGATTTTCTAGCAAAATTTCCTTATTTTTCGAAGCCTAAGGCTTAGAGTTTTGTAAAACAATGTGAAAGCCAAATAAAATAGCTCTCAGACATAGACTGAACCTGAGGACTGTCACTTTGTGATGTTGGCATTAATGTCTTCCAGTCTCTGCTTCTCTCTATGAAAAACATAGGCCCGTCAAGGGTAAACTGCACGTTCTGACTTTCTTGTCTACCAGTTATTTCTTCCAAATCTGAATTGTTGTGCTCACAGCCTACATAAAATCACCTGGCATTATTATTGTTCTTCTTCTTATTATTATTTTCTTACTGTTTTGTGATATTATCTGCTTATTCTCTATGAGATTATCTCTTCAATCAGATCCTGATCTTTCAGATGTCCAGATAATGTGTTATGCTTTTCTGAGCATCCTCAAAATATCCAGAGCTTGATGAATAATCATCCTCTCTGGAAATCTGTTGATTTTTAAGTTACGTTTATTGACTTGCCAATGATTTCTACATCAGAAATACCCACAAATGACTGGACTACATTTATATATAAACACATACATTTATGCCATCAATTGAGCACTTGCTACATGATAAGTCCTCAGTAGTATTAACAGAAAACTGTATCAAATGTACAGCATATGTAACCATTTTGAGGACCTTCAGAAGCAGGAGAGTTGAGTTCAGTGTGTTGAGAACACTCTTGGTTTCCACTGTATCCCCTGCTACCAAAGTACATAATCAGATTCTCAAAAGTTCTGTGACGGTGGTGATTGATATTAAAATAGTAATTCATGGAGTACCTGGGTGGTTCAGTTAGTTAAGCATCCGACTCTTGATTTTGGCTCAGGTGATGATCTCATGGGTCATGAGATCGAGCCCCACCTTGGGCTCCATGCTTGGCACAGTGTCTGCTTGAGATTCTCTCTCTCCCTCTCCCTTTGCCCCACACCCCCGGCTCATGCTCATACTAAATAAATAAATAAATAAATAAATAAATAAATAAATAAAATCTTTAAAATAGCAATTCCCAATCCTGCCATGGTCACTTAGCTTCATTCTAATTTCCTCCTAGTTCTTCTATGTCACTACCCTCATCCTCCTCATCTTAGCTCATATGACATTTTTCTTATGCCTCTTCTCTCTTCCCCAAGCAGCTAATTTCAATTTTGGTTATAATCCAACAGATATTGAGCTTATCTCTATTAGCCATGGCATTTTATCATCAATTATATCAATGACAAAAATGAAATATGTATTCTATTGCTCTGTATTGTAACTTTTCCTGTCCTAATATTGAGGATGAGTCATTCAAAGGTAGGGAATAGGTCTTACTCATTTTATAACCCTGGCCTTATGTACAGAAGTCACTCAATGAGTGTTTGTTAAATGAATGAATAAATGAGTTGATACTGTGTATCTTACCCCTAACATCAGATGAGACAATCCAGATGGCAATGAGAGTCAAGGATATCCAGGCAGATATATATCTCCTACTTTGCAACACAGCAAAGCGTATATCCTACAATGATGATACATCACTTTTTATATCTTATGTTCAGTACATGCACTGCATCTCATTCAAAAAGAGAACAAGCTATAACATCACTCAGGAGCCAAACTAAGACATAGTTTTAAAGTCTTTACTGTAAAGTGTTTTATGGCATATATTATTTTAAATCTACAAAGAGACTCAAGGAAGAATATGACATAAAATACTGAAAGACAAATTTCATACAGTATAGCAGCTGCTCTAAGTTTTTTAATGGATATACAGTTTTTACTACTGGTGTGAGGAAGTATCTAATGCAAGGAACTCAATGACTTTTCCCAGGGAGGCTTATCTGTAAAAGAATGGTAGTATGGAACTGTCTGTGGAATCTTTCTGAGCTTCATCATGTTTAGAAATGCATTTCTGTGATTAAGTAATACAAGACAGCCACTGCTTCATCAAAATAAATAAATAATAAATAAATAAATAAATACATACATACATACATACATACATACAATGGGAGAAATAGATGAAATCATATAATGTTGAAAGAAGCAGTCTCATGAAGAGAAATTTTTTTTAAAAGTTCACAAAGACAAAAAGCAGAAAAGATGAGAATCAAGCCCAACTTTAAAGTAATTTTCTTATCCTTAATTGTAAACACTTATAAAACAAAGTGTGTAAGTAATTAAGAACACAGTCATTTTTTGTCAACACATCAATCTCTACATTAAATTGTGATATTGGATAAAGCTGCTCTGTGTCATCCCAAAAGATTCAGTCCTTGTGAATCAATAACTGGATGACCACTGTTGGATGGATAATTAAATAATTCATGATAACATAAATCAATGGTGCAGTCCAATTACCTATGTGAGGATTATTTGCTTTATAGATTCCCTGTATTATCCAGGATACTTTTAAAATTATATATAAGATACATACACCATCACACCAGGTAAGTGGGGAGACTTAATAAAACAGTGCATGCTAAACATTCTAGTTTAATGAAAAGTTTATAGTAGATACTCAAAAACAGTAGTTGCTGGGTTAATGATCAATCTTTTGATTATTTAATGGTCAGAAAATTCAGGCTGATGTTACAAATAGATTCTAAAAAACATAATTTAAAAGGTGTGTAAAATACAATTTTTTTTTTAACTCAGTGACTTCTGGTTCATTTGCCTTAACCTTGCCCACTACTACTGCAGGTGTACACAGGCATACACTCCTGAGTGCATTCCTTTCATTCCACTGAGGGAATGTTTTGCATGAAAAAGAACACACCTATGACACTGAGAAGGTCATGTGCGAAAGGGAACATATAAGAAAAATTCAGCTGTTTCCCACATGTGCTATGGTTACAGATGTGTATTACACTAGGAAACTCACCTAAATGTATATATATATATACAGACAAGATGTAATATATTCTGCTTAGGAGGTAGTCTCTTGTTCCCTTTTTTTAAAGTGAACCACTGGTAAAACAAAGTAAAAGTTGATATGTTTAGATGGCATGTATTTTTCATATGCATGAGAGCATAATTGGTTCCACTTTTCTTAACACTAAATGTAATGAAAAGCCACATTTCATGCCCATAAAATTGAAATTCTATTAATAGTCTTCACCCCACTCCTCATCTGAGTACTGACACTTTAATAAGTTGATTATTTTCTTCATTATAGAGGTAATATATCATAAAGTTATATTTGGAAAATCTAGGAAAAATAGCAAGATGAAATTATTCATAATATCATCACACAAATACTATGTTGCTTAGTTTCCTTTTCTACATATGTTTGTTCTTATTTATATATTTCATATAGTCATACCACTTACATAATCTTATATCCAGCACTAAGACTTTTAAGGACTTTCTCTACGATTTTTAAGAACAAGCAATGCCAAAACCAATGTATTTAACATAAAAATCTTTTCACTCCTGTTAAAAAATGTTAACGATGTAAGCCACACACAAACAAGAAGATCTGAAGAAGTAGTGATCCTCACTGGGTGGTTTATAATTTACATACTTAAAAGACAATATTATCACTAACTCATCAATTAAATTAGCTTTTTTTGTAATGAATAGTTACCAAGTACCAAAGAATATCCTCAGGAACGTAAAGGTAATAGCTCATGTACTGCATTTCTACTCTCTTGTTTCTGTTTCAAGTGCAGATATTATTGTTCCAATGTGTGTTATATATCATCATTCCAATGTGTGTTAGCATAACAAGCAAATTCCAAAGAATAAAGGTGTGGGCAGCTGATACTTACCACTCTATGTGTCTATTGTCTGTTTTAGAATAAATATTGCTATAAGCATCTTTTGAGCTAATAGTCATTGTAATTATATAAATGGATATTGAATTGTGAAAGATTATTTATAACATGTAAAAGATGTACAACATTTTTAGATGAACACACATCATGGGCTTAAGAAATTACTAATTTTAACTGTGAAATATCTTGCTTTCCTCTCTCTAACACTCTCTACACTTTCCTCTATAAATAACCACTATCCTATATTCTGTAATAAAATATCCCTTGCTTTTCTCTATTATTTCGTCATACATATATGATATATATCATTCAGATTTGCTCATGTTAGAACTTTACACTTAAGTAATGTTAATCGTAGTTTACATATTTTGCTACAACTTTCTTATTTTCACTTAATATTTTATTTTATTTTTCTCATTTAACATTTTATTTATTTATTTTAAGATCTTATTTATTTATTAATGAGAGATATATAGAAAGAGAAAGAGGCACAGACACAGGCAGAGGGAAAGCAAGCTCCATGCAGGGAGCCTGACATGGGACTCGATCCCGGGACCTCCAGGACCACACCCTGGGCTGAAGGTGGCGCTAAACCGCTGAGCCACCTAGGTAGGCTGCCCTCATTTAACATTTTAAATCATGAATTCAATCACATTGAATCAAGGTACTATGATTCTTTTATTTTCACTGGGTTATGGTGGTCCTTTGAATAAATAACTCATAAATTGTTTATCAGAAGTCCTGTCTATTTTCACTTAGGTTGATCCATACACATCTCTTTATTTCTGCCATTACAAACATTGCTATTATTACTGGTTTATATCTATTTACTGGTGTAAATGTGCAAGAGTTTTGCAAGCCTATATGTTCTGGAGGGGGTTGTGGAGAGACATCAGAACGCGTGTTGTTTCCCAAAGTGGTGGATCACTAGCAGAATACTAGGTTCTTCACAACCTTAGCATATTTAATGTTGCAGACTTCTGTAACACTTCCTAAATAACTGAGAATAAAATATGATCATACTTTGTAAGATTTCTGAGTTTTACAGGTTCATCAACAATGCATTAATGAATCTTGACAAGCAAAAGTAAATTAGGCAAAATTTCCAGGCATATCTTTCTGCTATTTCTGAGAATCAATAACTTTATGGAGTCATGAACTAGTTCTAATAATACATGGTCTGATTTTTTAAAAGAAGTAAGTGTTGGTAATGTTATATCTTATTATGTCTCTATAATTTACTATGGTTGCAGATTGTTTAAACTGTGTGCGTATATGTATGTGTAACTTTAAATATATACAGGCAAGAATAGCGCTGAAAATAATCATCTAAAAAGCACCCATGGGGGATCCCTGGGTGGCGCAGCGGTTTGGCGCCTGCCTTTGGCCCAGGGCCCGATCCTGGAGACTCGGGATCAAATCCCACATCAGGCTCCCAGTGCAAGGAGCCTGCTTCTCCCTCTGCCTATGTCTCTGCCTCTCTTTCTCTCTCTATCTCTCTCTATCATAAATAAATAAAAATTAAAAAATAAATAAATAAATAAATAAATAAATAAATAAATAAATAAAAAGCACCCATGTTTCCAAATTCTTGTTCCTTAGAAGGTCCTGTCTCCACAAGATTTTGGTCCTTTTGAATCAATTTATATTAGGTCTGGAGAAGACTCTTCTTCTAGCCCAGAAAACTGACTCCATACAGACTAAACTAGTTAAATAAATAATTATTGAAATAATTCAAATAATAAGTATTTAACAGTCAAAATAAAACTATGTTTCTTGCTATTCCCATAGAGACAAAATTAAGAACTAAAATAAATGTTTCTCTTAATTCGAGTTATTTCTCAAATACTACATAAGATATTATAGTACTGTCTATACTGGGAAGTCCAAAACTCCAAGTCCTACAAAGTTACTGTATTAAACTCAGTTCTCAGGACCAGCCACTTAACTTATTCCAGATTAGGTTACATCACATGATGTTTTTCCAAGTGTAATGTCTATCTAAAAAGTTGAGCCTTTACGGAGGTAACATATGGGTATTGTGTATGGTTATCTAAACAAGCTTAAGTTCTATCAAGCCACAAGCCTTCTGGGGGATCTGCCACCACAAAAGTCAGAGGCAGAGGATGTGAAGATCTTCTGGTTTACCCTTCCTTTATGAAGGATGGAAAATTTCAAGAACATCAACAATGTAACATGTAGACTTCTGGCAGACTCATAAAGTCATTGCAAAACCACAAAATCAACAATAACAACCCAATTTATGGGATCGTTCATGACCTTGAAGTCACTTCCACTGTCATATATATTTCTGTATTATCCATATATGACACCACATTAATGTAGAGGGAAAAAAAGCTGAACGTACTAATAGCATTCCTTGAAAGGTTAAAGCTTACTTAGAAGGCAAAGAAGTTAAACATTATTTATTCCTTTACTCTGATAAAAGTCCTAATAAACTGTCGGTTCCTTAAGTTAATAGTTTCATACCTATACATATTTTTTGAAGCCAAATTCTTCTTCTTTTTTATTTAAAGATTTTATTTATTTACTAGACATACAGAGAGAGAGAGAGGCAGAGACACAGGCAGAGAGAGAGAAGCAGGCTCCATGAAGGGAGCCCGACATGGGACTCGATCCCGGGTCTCCAGGATCATGCCCCAGGCCAAAGGCATTGCTAAACTGCTGAGCCACCCAGGCTGCCCAAAGCCAAATTCTTCTACCTCAAAAGATGCTACATATTTAATTCTCAAGTTTTATGACTTTGCTATTCAAAATGCAGTCTATGGAGCAACAGCAGAGTCACCACTTTGGTCTTCTTAAAAATTCAGTATTTGAGGCCCAATCCTAGAACTACTAATAATTTAGAATCTACATTTTAGCAAATCCCCAGGGATTTCATATGTACATCAATGTCAGAAACCCACTATTTTACTACACGCATACATAGACACACACACAAAAGGCATGCAATTCCATGCATTTTTGTCAAACCTACGAGTTAGAAGAAATTGACTTTGTACTAAGAGTCAAGATAAATTTCAAGTTAGTAAAATTGCATTTGCCAAAGTTGACTAGCTGAAAGATAGGTTGGAACTTTATGGGGGGCTCCTGTCTTCTTCTCCTTTTGCAAGGGTTTGTATAGCTTTCAGCTAATATGTTTTTGTGGTCTGTAGCTAATAACACGTAGATGGTGCACAGTGTGCCAGAATTTGAGTAAAAGGAACTTTGGTCTCATCTAGGGAATTCTGCAAAATATGCAAGAGAAAGAAAAGCCTGGCTTAGAGAATGTGAGAACTCTTCAGAAATTTAATTATATGTTTTCACTTGGCCTAAAATGTCCCCATAGCCTTTGGTCAAACAATTTCAGAGTAATCTAGTGGAAATGGGATATGTGTTATCAAGTCTAAATCAATGCCAGTCTTATGTAAATAAAGATTTAGGGATACAGAGCCAAATTTCACTGGCACCCGTATTAGTATCAGTAAATACAATGGTAATAAAACAATTAAGCAAACACTCAAACTGCACAGAGAGTTAAAATTACAGTGCAATTATTACCTAAATCACAGATTAAGGGGAAAAAAAACTATGACCAACCATGTCTATATATAAACAGTGTTTTAATTTGTTATTGTGTTGTGAGCCCCATGTGTGTGCCTTGTGTCTGACAAGCCATTCAGCCTCTGCTTTCTTAAGTAGGTTTTACTGTTAAATTATGGCTAGAATTAACCAACATGCCAGTACACCATGATATTAATCTCCCAAGTATTCAATCACTTAACAATAGCATCATTATACTAGAAAACTCTGCTTATTCACTGTTTGTTCATGTTTTCAGATGTTTCATTAAGAGCAATTTTATTTCAATAGAATTCAAAAGCTGCGCAAATGCATGATCTAAAAAAATAGTCTTAAATATTTAATCTTCTACAAGGAGTCCAAAAAAAAAAAAAGATAATCAAACAATGACTAGGTCAGTGAAATCAAAACAATTATTTAAAATTAAAGTATTCTGGAGAGTTCATGGAAGGGGCACTTGAAAGGAGAATGTGAAGTATAGGAGGCTGACCTCTGCTTTTCAAGAGAAATCACCAACTTGCAGGTATGTGTTCTGTCAGCTGCCATAATTCAGCTGTGGTTGCAGTAATAGTGTTGTGTCTCCTTCTTGTGACATATCTATAGTCCTTAATTGGCAGTGGTGTGCAGAAATGAGTATAATCACTGTATCAAAAAATGGCCTTCTCTTCAGACTACTGATTTTTATAGTTCATTAAAAGTATTTCTCAAGAGGCATTCATATTGAATTCTGACTTCCAGAATGACCACAAAGGAACAGTTAGAGCCAGTGAGTGAGGTCCTGTGGCGAAGTCACGCTGATTCTTGAATTATATCCAAAAGTCGTGAGCCCAGTGTTTCCAGGACCTGCTGCTTACACAGCTGTTTAGATGGCCCAGGGCAAACCAAAATGACCAAATCTTTTTCTCCTAGGCAATTCCACCATAATATGCCCAGACCCAAATTGGGATGGAATTTAAGAAATAAAATAACAAAGCATATATGTAAACTACCCTTCAAGTGATTTCAAAATCTGCATAGCTGAAAGAATTCTTAGGGAAACTTAACTTGAAGAAGTCAGTCATATGAACTAGCTGCTTTGGAAAAATAAATATTCTGAATAGCAATGACTTCTGCCTTTGAAAATACATTTTTAAGGACCTTACATCAAATATTCCAGTTAAAGAGGTTTTTTACCATATAGATACCTGAGCCTATAAATACAAAGGTCTCCAGGCTCAGGGGGCTCACTAAATATGAAGGAAAAAAAAGTTTCAGAGAAAATGCATGTTCCCTTTTATTTTGATTCCAATCATAAAGCCATTTAAAAAGGTAAAGGGAGACCACCCAGTAGGCCAGAGATATTAGAAGCCATTTCTCTGGTGGAACATGTTAATTATTTATTATTAATTATTTAAGTGCTATAGTGTTCCCATCTCTAAGTATACACTTGTATGTTAGAAGCAGCCCTTAAAATGTATTGCCTAACTACTAATGCTTAAGCATCACACCAAGACACTAGTGTGGTTAACACGAACAAATCCATTTGCTGATGTTTATGTCTTTTATTCACATGACCTCCACTGTGGCTTTTCAGGAAGTAGGAAAAAGAAATAGCCAGATTTACATTTTTCACTCCCTATCTTTAAAACCCTTTGTTTATCTTCATTGATCTCAGAGAGAAACAAAATTGCAACTAGATAAGTAAATGAAAGTGTTTATCACCATCGTGCTTATTATTTACTATTCATCTATGTATTTTATAACTATGTATCTGGCTTCTTCTGCATTCTAATCGTTGTTCTGGGAATACAGAGATGAATCAGATGTAAATTCTGTCTCCAGAGTGCTTAGCAACTAAAGCAGGATCACAGACATGAAAATAAATCAGTTCAATATGGTGTTGGTGGTACCATGTGGCTAAGACTGAAGCACACAGAATGACATACCATACTGCAACAAGACAGGATGGATACAATTTTCTGGAAGATAGGAATGGGTTGGGGCTGAACTGAGGGAGATGGGCATCACAGGCTTTCCAGAGGAAGTGGCATGTATGCTGAATCTCAGAGATATGTGTATTCATTTTTTTACCTGATGAACAACATTCCAGCTGTGATGTTCATCGATAGCTCGTGGATCTGGCAGTCATAATCAGCACTGATTAGCAGTGCCACAGAAGATATAAAAAAGTTTCATGGCAGGATCCTAGATATCAATTGCTTCTAGTTCTGTTGAGGGGTAACCATGGCTTTAACAACTCATTGGAAAGCCTAGTCAGGCTGCTAACCTGGTCTCCTTCAAACCCAATTTTGATATTTTAAAAGAGAGGCTGGCAGTGCTGGGAAGCAGAGGAGAGTGACCTTCATCCTGAACTCTATCATTTTAAGCAAATGCTTTTTTTGACCGTCTTGAACCTAAACACCCTGCACTTGGCTACTCACGCACTTTAGAAGAGGGTTTAGAGACCCACCCATTGCTTCTCATCCCCTCAGAGCCTCACCTCCTACCTCCCATCCTCTCTGGCTATAACCACAGACTTAGTTTTCTTCATCATTTTTTATTTCCTTATGTTTTAGAAACCTTAGAGACCTGGGTAGTGGTCAGGCTGGTTTCCTCCTTAACTCTGGCCCATTTTCACACAAGTTACTACAGGCTGTAAGTGTCCAAGAAGCAATAAGATCACTATAGATTTTGAGGGTCTCAAAGACCTCAGTTATGCATTATGTAGAAAATGTTTTACTGGCCAGTGAGGAGATCAGGCTGGCCGTTGATTCTGAAATGTATTTTGACATGTGGAATGTCAAGTGGGGCAGCATCCTGTCACCTAAGAATACATAAGACAAGAGAAAACACTTTATTTACTTTGTTTGTCTTCAGCTCCACAATATGGTGTAATGTAGTATGTAAATAAAAGAACATTTTGTGGGATAGGTTAGGGAATAAAAAAGGATGAATTACATAGAGTCCTCAATGCCAACCACAAAAGATTTCTAAGTAATGTGGCTATTCATTCCACTCACATGTCCCTGATCTAACACTAAGTGTTCTAGCTCTTGTGATCCAGAGTATTGTCCATGGGGCCTCTCCATGAATGAAGAGCACTTCTACTTTCACACTGATGTTTAACTAACCATGAACATATAATCTTGTAATTTTGATTATACATTTTGGCACAAAATCAAAAACAGCTTTATTGATACTGCTAAAATAGGAGAAGCAGGGGTGAAATAGGTATCGTATCCATTCTAAGGTCTGGGTGACATTGAGAAAAGCAGAACAAGTGACATAATCCCAGCAATGGCATTTAAAGCAACCAAGAAAAGTGAGATGCAGCAGTTCTATGGCTGAAGCCAGGCAACTGCCAACAATTGGTCTAGACTGCCCATAAGCTTAATAAATGGGCAACAGAAATAAATGAGAATAGGATGTGCCCTCTAATTAAGAAGTAATATATAACAGTGTAAGAGCACATGAGTAGTCTCAGATTACCATTAAATATTTGAAATTAACAAAAAATTAAAGGAATAAATAGCATAGTTTGAAGACAACCTCTCCCAAAAGGAGGCACACAATCTGAAGTTCCTGTTAAAAAACCATTATGAAGCTCTGTAGAGAAATAGGATTTAACTGAACAAATGAAGCTGTAATTCAGAAATCAGATTAACAGTCGCAATTAGGACACTATCTTCCTTTAGTGTAATTTCTTTATATTTTATCATGCACTTTAGTCACCAGTCTCATCATGCATTATTACTCCATTTTCAAAAGAAAGAGAGACTCAAAAAATTAATGTTTCATGGCTCCAAATTCACATGGCTAATATATGGCAGATTTGAATTCAGCAGTGTAGACTCCCGTTTTTACATTTAAGCTTCCTGTTGTGCAACCCTCAATACCAAGGATTCACAAATATTGCACAGAGTAGATCACCACTTCCTACTTTTATATACATATCTCAAAAGCTTCTCCTGCCCAATGTTGCAATATAACCAATTTGTTTTACAAATCCTTGTATATCAAAGCTTCTTTAAGCAATTGTTATAGCTTGTTAACACTTTTAGAATTGTGTGAAATTCTAGGAATTCCATTTTGTTATTACTATTACTAGCTGTATAATACAAGTGTCCTGGAGAGAGAGACTATGCCATGGAAAACTGCTAAAGATCTGGAAAGGTAAAACCAACTGAGGCTCTGGATTTCAGGAAGGAAAACGAGAAGGCACTAAAAAGAAAGGCTTGGGTATGTTGTGAAGCATATACCTCCCTGAACACAGAGACAGCTTTAGAGAACAGTGGAATCCCAGAAAACTGCAAGCATACTATACATGAAAGTATTCTCAAAAAGAGCCTTCCTTTTTTTCTTAAGATTTTATTTATTTATTCATGAGAGACACAGACAGAGGCAGAGACATAGGCTGAAGGAGAAGCAGGCTCCCCATGGAAAGCCCAATGTGAGACTTGATCCCAGGACCCTGGGATCACAACCTGAGCCAAAGGCAGACCAACCACTGAGGCACCCAGGTGTTCCCGGCCATCTTTTTGAGAAAGATATTTCTCAGATAATTCTCAGATTAAAACAAGGAGTCCATGAAAGGAAGATGAAGAGAGAATTAAGTATTGCAGAGGAACAAAAGCAACAGAATGAGAAAAATCAAGGCAGAGAATTTGTTTGGAACTTCAGGGGTCCATTGGAAATGATCAATATTTCACACAGTTTCTGGATTATTTTGCACTGGGCTTCTCTAAGGGAAAATCAACTTCAGACTGGAGAAGTTAGATAGAACTGATGGTGAGATCATCAAAGAAAACTGAGACCACTAAGGATCAGTTCTCTCCCAGATAAATTAAGGACTGACAACACAGAGAAAAAAAAATGGAATTAGCACTGCTAAGAGACTTATTTAAAATGGAGCACACTGAGGGGGTGGGGGAAGGGCTCAGGCACATCTTCTATCTCAAATTCTTAGAATTTTTGCTAAAGCCAAGGCATGTGCTGAATGGACAGACATAAAGGGACTTTCTGCCTAACATTACCCCTGGTAACCAATCACATACACATTGATGTAACTGGCTATACCAGCACCAATCACGTTTTCTTCAAGTAACTTATGCAAATACCCTCTTTCCTCTATAAAATTTCTAACCTCCTTTGTCTCTCTGGAGCACACTTTTGATTTTAGCCTAATTTCTGTTTCCCGGAGTGCAATCCCTAGAATCCCAAATAAATACACACATTTTATTTTGCAGCTTGCAGTTCTGTCTTTCACTGGTTGGCAAGACTGTTCAGGGAGCATGTGTTAGGAAACTAAGGTGGGTCAGGCGCTCTCCGAGATCAACGAATATAAATGAGTTACCTCCTGGGAATCAGATACTGCTTCTGTAAGTCCTTTTAGAGTTTATGTCTCAAACCCTGACCTCCCCTTCAGTTGGGAATAGGATATTCCCAATTCACCAACTGTCTCCAGTCTCCAATGTAGAGTATGAGTAGAAATTATTAAAACTTTGTATTTGTATTTAGTTTGACTTAAAAATAGAAAAAAAATCAGCATTACTAAATTAAGCATCATCAAACATCTACTATGTAGATGGACACCCACATCCTTGCTTTGCTCTTATGGAAGTTACTCAAGTATCACACTAGGACAGTGGTGACCTTGGAGTGGGCTTCACAAATCAGCAGTAGCAGAACCCAAGGGTTTATTAAAAATGGATTCATATTGATATTGTGATACAGTTTATCCCACACCAAACTCCCCAAATCAGAATCTGGACAAGGGGTGAGAGGCAAATGGGACATAATCATCTTTTTAACAAACCCTCCAGGTGATTATTAAACACACATTCAGAAGCATTTATTTAGGGTATGCAAAGTCTCCTGTGAGGATATATCAATGGTATTTTACTTTATTTATTGTGAACCTCATTAAGGAATAATTTTAATCTAGGATTTGGTATATACACTAACAGATATGCAGACACAGGTGCACAGACATATAGACACACCTGCAAATAAAACTTTCATGAAACAAAAAAAAAAGAAAAAAAAGAAACAATATTTATGGTTACTATTTGTAAAACACTCTAACCTACTGTATTTTATCCTATTCTAATTCTAACCTACCAGACTGATCTCAGCACCCCTTTCTGTAACTAGCACATTTAAAAATACTATTCTATTGTGTATATTCAGAAAAGACTTTGGGACAATAAACAGTCTTTTACCAATAGTGTATTGATTTTATTTCACCTGTAGAAAAGACCCAAGGGCACTGACAATTACCTTGTTACAACTGTGAGGCTGTTATCCTAAAGAAGAATTAGTTTTGCTCTGTATTGCAAAATGTATTTGACTTGTTACAAGAAAATACCTCATCAACAACAAGAGTTGATCAACAGTGACATGAAGTATATCAAGAGGCAGCAAGTTCATCTCATTAGAAATGCTCAAGTCAGGCTTGTGGACCACTTGGCATTTGGGTTTCAGATGGAACTCAAGCTTTAGAAAATCCTTTTCACTGAATGCATTTTAATGCCCACTCAAACCCTCTGATTCCATGGTTCTTTCAATTCTGGATTCTTGCTTCCCATTGGCACATCTCTGATCTAAATTTTCTATTACACAATGGGACACCTGGGTGGCTCAGCGGTTTAGCACCTACCTTTGGCCCAGGGTGTGATCTTGGGAGTCCTGGGATCGAGTCCCACATCAGGCTCCTTGCATGGAGCCTGCTTCTCTCTGCAAATGTCTCTGCCTCTCTCTCTCTCTCTCTCTCTCACACACACACACACACACACAAATAAATAAAATCTTTAAAAAAATAAAAAAGAATAAATTTTTTATTGCACTTACTCAAAGGACCTGCATGATAGAAATGCACCTAACACAGAAATGTCTGAAGTTAGAAATGGTGTACTTAGCAGTTAGCACACTGCTGTGATTATTTCCTTCCCTTTGTCTCCCCACTCACCTCTATGGTCCTTGTGGCCTGGATCTTTGCTCTAATCACTTTTTATTCCCAGCACCTATCATAGCAGCTTAAACATAGCTGGCAATTAGTAGAAATTTGCTGAATTAGTTAAAGACTGAATGAATGAACATCTCTCATGATAATAAGTACCCGTGCCCAGGAAGCAGAGAGCAGTTTATAAGAAGAACATAATTTTCCTTTATGGTATCCTAAACAGGTAGATAACAAATAATGCTATTCTTTACTTCTTTTAGATGAATGCTATATGCTCATGTAATTGTTCAGTTGGTAGTAGGACAAAAAAGAGAATATGAATCAAGTCTTCAAATTCTAGACAAGCTCTGCCCGATGGCACTCCTGATGAGAGGTACTCTCCTGGCTAATAGTATTGATATGATACGGTATGCTATTAAACTGTAAAAGCAAGTGGGGAGGAATGGTGGTGAGCTTTAAGCCAAGCAAGCCAACTTTGTCAATTTATTTCCTAAATATAATGAAGAAAAGATGATGTGTGGTTATCAGTGGACCTCGGGAAATGCCCTGCACATAACAGGCTGTGAATAACTCATGGCCCAGAGAGAACATGTGACTTGCGAGTTCTACCTACACAACCCAGTGGCCTCCTCGGCAGAGTCACAATAACTTAGCCAAGCAGGCTCAGAACAAGGTCTCCTGATCGCTGTCACATCATTTACTTCATCACCCAGGCTCTCTCTCTTCATGACAGCACAGGGAAATTAATTAATTGCAGAGAAAACTTTTAGGGAAATTGAATAAAAGACACATAGTCCTAAGTATTTGTAAAAAGTTATAGAATATGCTATGCATCTCTGAGAATATGGTGATAATATTCAATGTACGGAAATCCTTTCCAAGTACTCCAAAAAGACAAATGATTCGCAATACTCAATGCATATATTTTGGAAAGCAACTTAAAGGGCACGTGGACTGTTCAGTCAGTTGAATATCCAATTCTTGATTTCAGCTCAGATCATGATTTCAGGGTCTTATGGGATTTGCTTAAAAGATGCTTTCCCTCTCTCTCTCTCTCTCTCTCAAATAAATACATGTTAAAAAAAAAAAAAAGAAAAACAACTTAAACAACAGCTCTTTTTCCATTTATCCTGATAACATTTTTAGTAGGTCTCTAATTATTTCTATATAATTTAAAGGCTTAACCATGAGTGACCATGAACCATATATGTATAGATGTTCAATATAGAGATAATGTTTCTCTCTGGCTATGTGTTGATTTTAGCACTATCTTTCTTTCAAAAATCTTCACTACCCTGTGTGCCTGTTCTTGTACCCATTCAATATACACTGGCAAATACAGAGCAATAATAGTGGTATAGTCCTTGTCTGCAAGGAGCTTACAGTTTAGTTGGAAGGGAGAACAACAATTTAAAAATGTAATTGTGGGGTGCCTGGGTGGCTCAGTCGGTTAAGCATCTGCCTATGGCTCAGGTCATGATCCCAGAGTCCTGCGATAGAGCTCACATTGCACTCCCTGCTCCGTGGGGAATCTGCTTCTCCCTCTGTCTACCCCCCGGCCCCGTGTTCTCTCTTGTTCACTCTGCTCTTTCTCTCTTAAATAAGTAAATAGAATCTTTAATAAAAAACATGTAATTGTAACACTGTGTGGGTTAATTATATAGAGACTGAGTATAGGATCCTATTTGGAAAAAAAAATTCAGAAAGCCTCTGGTCTAGTGTGAGAGGAATCAGGAAGGGCTTCCTAGACAAACTGGTGTGTAGACTGGTGTCTGAACAGGTGTGTAGGGATTACCTAGGTAGGAGAGTGATGGGAAAGGGAGATTATTCCAGGCAGAGGGAGCAGCAGGTATAAGGCAGCCTGGAGGCAAAGGATGAACGGCAATTGTAGTGATGTGAGGTAAGTTTATTGATGTTGAAATAGAGAATACAAAGTGAGAAACACTAAGAGGTAAGGATGCAGAAGGAAATGGAGAAATCAGTTGATCCTGAGTGGTCTTGATGACAGGCAAGGACTGTGGGACTACTTGAAGAGCTCTGGGTTTAGAGGTGACATTGTCTGGATCACATAATGTGAAGCTTGTTCTAGTTACAATGTGGAGTACAGATTGAAGAGCCTTTGCTGAAGGCATGGGGAATGATCAAGTGACCTCTTCAGTAAGAGACAGCAGGAGCCTGATGAAGACAGTAGTAGGGAGGATGAAGGGCAGAGGAGGAACAAACTGGGGAGAAATCCAGGACATAGAGGTGACAAGGCTTGGCAACTGATCAGATTTGGACATGGAGAAAGACAAAGAGTTAAGCATGATTCCCAGATCTCTGACCCGAGTGTGTCAAATCTACCTCTCTGCCAACCTACACCATATGCTGCACACACGAGTAAACCTGGGCTGAAATGTGGCTCTGTGTGTGCCTTGTGATGGCCCATTCATAATGTCATTCCTACTTTTCTTTCTGCCTCAACATAAGGCATGGCCCACTTCTAAAGATACTTTCTAGGTTTACTCTTTCTGACTACATCTTTTTCACCCTATTTTACGTCTATCACTGTTGTATGAAAGTTGTTTATATACTTGTGTTCTTTTTTCTTGTAATAACTTTAAGATCTACTCTTTTAGCAAGTTTCAAAATGTGATACAGTAATATTAACTATAGTCAATGTGCTGAATAGTACCCCTGTGATTTACTTATCTTACAGCTGGAAGTTTGTGCCTTTTGACCCCCTTCATCCATTTCACCAATATATACTTGTCTGATTCCTGGGCTATGCCTCCCTTCACCCCTATATTTTTAGGGCTACGGCAGGACATATGCCTTGCCATATATTTCTTAGATCACTTTCCACACAAAAACGGTTGTTTCTTTAATTGTAAATATTCATTTAAAGATACAAGAGTTTAATTTTTTTTCTTAGTTTCCTCAAACACTATGCACGCACTCATATTTGAATAATGTCTTGGAAATACAATGCCCATTTTTTTCTATTAGAAAAAAATCTATTACTGTGAAAATGGTCATTACTTTCCTATGAATCTTAATGAATGCATCCTTCTGGTACTGTTCATAATCCCACATAGGATGAATAAAAAGATGCATGTACTATATCCAGTGGTACATAGTGGATTGGATAAATTGCACAGGGAAGTTCCCCAGAGTGAATTAGCATCAATAATACATGCATATCTATATTCTATTCTGAGTCAAGCTCATTGCTGCTACTGAAAATCCATTGTGCAGATACTTGTGCTCAGGATGTGCCTTTATGCATTCAGTACTTTATTTTTAGTTAATATTGCATTAACTTCTTTATTAGAATAAATTATAGGGGGGTATGGAGTATCTTTGGGAAAACACATTTTTTAAAATGGTCTCATTTTTCTTTTCTGAATTAAACAAGATAAATAAGAAGTGCTTTGGATGTCACATAATTTTAAAATAAGATCTACTTCAAGTAAAAATTTCCTACTCACTATTTATAAAATACTCTATGGAAACTAATTTTTCTAATTCTATACCCCAACACACTCCCAATTTGGATTAAGCAAAATGGTGACTATTGTATTAAATATGAATGATACATATATAGCCGATCCTCATTATTCAGAGATTCTGTGTTTGTGAATGGACCAACTCACTAAAATTTATTTGGGACTTCCAAATTAATTTCTCGCAGTAGTTTTGTGGTCATTTGTTGATATGTGCCATGATGTGAAAATTTTGAGTTGCCTGATATGCATGTTCTCAGCTGAAGTTGAACAAGGCAATGCTCTGCCTTCTTGTTTCTCACACTGTAAGAAGTGTCACACTGTAACAAGCTCTCACACTGTAAACAAGTGTCGTTTGGCAGTCTAGTTAGTACCACATTTTTTACTTTTCTTTTTTTTTTTTTTCTGTTTACACTGACCCCAAGCATAGCATTGAAGTGCTCTCTAGTGTTCCTAAGTGCAAGAAAGCTACAATGTGCTGTTAAAATTAAACTGGAAACCAGGCTTGAAAATCCCCCAAGCAAACAAAACCATTTGAACCATGTAAGCAAAACTAAAACTAGCTTATTTCATGAAAATGAGTATAACATAGGTTATTTCTTGTAAATGCCTCTGACAATCATAAAAGAAACTTAAGTCATCTTCGTAAAAATGGTGTAAGATAATCACTTTCAACCAATCCCCTGCAATCTAGAAACCTCCACTGTAAGAACCAATCATTGTAAAGGTTAAACAACTTCCTCATTTTCACTTTGTAAACTATCCTACAATGTCATGCCTCTGAGCTTCATATCAGTTTTGATTTTGAAAGCTCCCAGTTCATGAACTGCTCTTATATACACAACCAACTCTTACTGATCTGGTGGTATAATTTTGCTACTTCCAGATTCTTGGCAGTGTCTCATAGAGAAAATGTGCATTGGATAACCTTTGTTCAGGCGTGAGTTAGAGTGCTGTTGGCCATGAGTTCAATGTTAACAGATTACATTATATACTAAATGAGTGTCTTTAAACAGAAACACACATAAACCAAGGTTATGTATTGATAGGTCAATGAAAATGTTGTAATCAGAATTTCATAGAAACCTAACTCTGTATTAGGAGCAATGGTTCAATATTTGCTAATTCAGACTTTTCAGAAATAATTACCACAAGTAGGAAGAGTCAATAGTACTTTTGTATCTGACAAAAAAAGAAAGCAAACAAAAAAAATTCTTGTGGTAAATGGTGATAATTTCATTTCACTTTATAATTTATGTCAGTGAAATTTTAAAAATATGCATACACATACAGAAAAGAAAACAGCTCTCCCTTTAGAATGCTCCCTTCAGTATCTAGCAGGAGAGATAAATAGAAGTACATGAACTAGAACACAGGGTAGTAAATGTGATAATCAACATATAGGTAAGGTGAAGCAGAAATATACATGCATCTTATGGCAAATGACTTTGGGATCGTTGGAGAAAGAATATGGAATTCATGATGCAATGTATTTGAGACGGTTTCCTAGGGATGAGTGAGAGTTCAGCAGATAGATTAGGAAGGTGAAGGAGTGAAGGAAGGCTCAGACACAAATTATCTAACTATGGCTTCATGAACAAAAACTCCAAATGCCAATGTGTTATTTTGACAATTAAAATGGGTCTCTAAATAGAAATGCAATTCAATCTACTATTATGAAATTATTTTTGAATGAAATATTTATTAAACTAATAACAGATTTCTCCTTTATACTATATACATGAGCTTGGTTTGTCTGTTTGAACCACACTATCCTGAGGACCGTGGTGCCTAGTGAGTTTCAACAATGTTTCTTGGATAAAAGACCATATAAGTAAAAGAATGTCAGTAGACCAAATCACAAACAAAAACAAAAGAGAAAAAATATTTTACAGTTGCAGTATAACAATGGAACTATGTCCTATTCTATTTATTTCATCTACATTAAGTGGTAGACATGCTAGCATATGCCTCATTCCAGAAAGTGATAAAATATTAGGAGTAAAAGACAAGTTTCATAGAAGGTATCCTGTTGGTGCTTGTCCTATGCGGTGAGGTGGGAATCCCAGCAATTAAACACAATGGAGTCCTTGTTCCTCTGTGCCAATATTTTTAATAGATCCACCATTGTGGTATACTTCAACTTTCCCCGGGAGAAATTAAAGGCATCCTTTGAAAGATGCTGAGAATTACCCAATGGCTATGTTCAAATTGTCAGACTTCATTTTGAACCATTCTGAATAGCTCTCCAAGTTCCAGGGAATCAACATGGAAGGCACAGTGCTGAAAACTGCATTATGGTGTCTGTTAGAGAACAGTGGGAAAATGATCTTGCCAGAGTCCCTTCTCCCCACTCCCACTGCAACAAAAGAAGAAGGATGAGTGCTTTCCAAATATGCTGTGCCCAGCTCCTGCTAACTCAGTTTAAATTCATCAGCAGCTGCAGCAAACTTGCAGATGGTGCCAGACCCTAGGAGGGGAACACCTACAGGGAGACGGGGCCTCTCGAAAAGCTGTGCTCTCTCTCTCCTGTCCAACAGCCTAACATCAAACTATTCTCAAGGTCCAGAAGTTCTGGCAGAAGAGGAGAGTTAAAGAGCCTCGGGAAGGAATTTTTTTTTTCCACTTTGGAAACACAGAGAATATTTAGGAAGACCCTGTTCACCCATTGCTATCGTCATTATACTCGTTGATTATAGCTCTATCTCCTGGGCCAGTTTCTCTTCCCTCTCACCTCCTCCTGCCTGTTTCCTCTTGACAAGTTTGCTCACCAGGCCCCTCAGTCTTAGCAATTTTCACAAAGGACAGCACAAAATAGATGCCAGCAGGGCCAAAGGCAGACGCCAGGAGGCTGTCACTTCTTCGCCCCTGGCTTGAGTGGAATGCCAGCAGCTCCTATTGATTCTGTGCTCTTCCAGCCAGGCTCCAGTGAAAGCATGCTCTGGCCAGTGCCCCCACGGAGACAGTCACAGCTGCCAAGTGTTCTTTCAGCTTTAGGTGGTCTATAAGCATCCCACTGCAGCCAGACGCCATAGCTCAGGACCCAGGCAGGACAACCTGCTGGAGACCACCCTTGCCAGGGCGAAGCCCATCACGAGGCGAGAAGGGAACAGAGCCAGAAAGAGCCTCGAGGGTTCAGTTGCTAACCCGGTTGGAGGATCTGGCATCAGAGTCATGGCCCCAGGCACGCTGCTCAGATTCGCTGCAATAACCAGCTGCTTGTCTGGCTGCTTGTTGCCAAATAGCAATCCTGGCATCTAGCCATCGAGCTGGCACAGGGATGGAAATGCTACAGTTCAACAGTTTTCACCAGGCTGTGCCAAACTAGAGATACGGAGCACTTCCCTGACTCCAGTCCATTCCAGTGGTATCTACTTCCTGTGGAAGGCTTCCGTCGGACTTTTCCTTGCCTGAGTGGAGTCATAGCATTCCGGAGAAAATGGCTGTAAAGCAAATGCTACAGCCTAAAATTGCTCTTCCGAATGGGTTAAGAGTAAAACATTTGCGATTAGCTAAATGTGGTGTCCCTGAAACAGCTGCCCTCATCCCTGAGGCTTCTGTCTTAGCAAGCAAGAGAAGCAGTGGGGATTCAAAGAGCTTTCAGTGTAAACTCCATGAATATGTAGATTTTCTTCCATTTATAAATGTATTAAGAGCAGAATTATATGTATCGAGTTGCTGTAGATCCAGGAATCCTTTAAATTGTAGACAGGCATACCCGGGAGACATTGCAGGGTTGCTCCCAGACCATTGCAATAAAGTGAATCACAATAAAGAGAGTCAAATGGAGTTTTTGGTTTCCCAGTGCATATAAAAGCTACATTTACACCATACTGTAGTATTAAGTGTGCAATAGCATTATGTCTAAAAAACAAGGTACATACCTAAGTAAAAATAATACTTGATTGCTAAAAAATGCTAACCATCAACTGAGCTTTCAGTAAGTCAATCTTTTTACTGGTAGAGGGTCTTGCCTTAATGTGGATGGAGACTCACGTGGATGGTGGTGGTTGCTGAAGGTTGGACTGGCTGTGGCAATTTCTTAAAATAAGGCAATGATGAGGTTTGCTGTAACAGTTGACTCTCACTTTCATGAACAATATCTCTGTAGCACGTGGTGCTGTTTGATAACATTTCACCCATAGTAGAACTTCTACCAATGGAGTCATTGGTCTCAAACTATGCTGCTCTTTGTCAACTACTTATATGTACTATTTTAAATCCTTTGTTGTTATTTCAACAATCTTCACAGCAGCGTCACCAGGAGTAGCTTCCATCTCAAGAAACCACTTTCTTTGCTCACCTATAAGAAGCAATCCCTCATCCATTTGGGTTTTATCGTGAGAATCACAGCCATTCAGCCCCATCTTCAGGCTCCCCTTCTAATTCTAACTATCTTACTATTTCCAACAGATCTTCAGGTACTTCCAAAACTGAAGTCTTGAACCCTCAGAGTCATCCATAAGGGTTGGAATCAATCTCTTCCAAGCTATTATTAATACTGATATTTATACCTTCTCCCGTGAATCACAAATGTTCTTTTTTCTTTAAGATTATTTATTTGAGAGAGAGACAGCAAGAGCAGAGCAAATGAGAACACGAGTAGGGGGACAGGCAGAAGCAGGGTTCCTGCTGAGCAGGAATCCCAAGGTAGGACTCTATCCTAGGACCCTGAGATCATGATCTGAGCCAAAGACAGAGACTTAACTCACTAAGCCACCCTGGGGCCCCAAATAAAAAATGCTTTTAATGGCATTGAGAATGAAAACCAGAAGGTTTTCAATTTACTTTCTCTGATATATCAGAGGAATCACTATCTATGGCACCTATTGTCTTACGGAACATATATCTTAAATAATAAGACTTGAATGTCAAGATTACTCCTTGATCCATGGGCTGAAGAATAGATGTCATATTACCAAGCATTTATTCATTTATTTACTTTTTAAGATGTTTTTTTTTTTTAATTTGAGAGAGAGAGAGAGAGAGAAAGAGAGAGAACGGGGAGAAGGGCAAAGGAAGAGTGAGAGAGAAACTCCTAAGTAGACTCCACACTGAGTGTGGATCCCAATACAGGGCTCAATCCTACAACCCCAAGATCTCGACCTGAGCTGAAACCAAGAGTCAGACACTCAACCGACTGTGTCACCCAGGCATCCCATGGCATTTAAACAATATTATCTCACTGTACATCCCCTCCAGAGCTTTTTGGTGACCAATGATTTATCAATGAGCAGTACTCTTTTTTTTTTTTTTTTAAGCAGCACTCTTTTCAAAGAAGTATTTTATTTCTGAGCAGTAGGTCTCAATGGTGGGCTTAAAATATTCAGCAAACCATGTTGTAAACATATGTGCTATGATCCAGGTTTTGTTGTTCATTTACAGGCAGAGTAGATTTTGCATCATTCTTAAAGTCACTAGGGTTTTCAGAGTGGTCAATGAGCACTGGCTTTAACTCAAAGTCATCCATTAGCCCCTAAGAGAGTCAGCTGTCCTTTGAAGCTTTGAAGCTAGCTGGTCAATGACTTCTCCTTTCCAACTACAAAAGTCCTAGATGACATCTTCTTCCAAAAGAGAGCTGGGTCATCTACACTCAAAATCTATGGTCTAATCCAGCCATTTTCATGCATTATCTTAGCTAGATCTTCTGGATAAGTTGCTGTGGCTTCTATATCAGCACTTGTAACTTCACCTTGCAATTTTATGTTACGGAGAGTGCTTCTTTCCTTATACCTCATGAACCAATCTCTGATGGCTTCAAACTTTTCTTCTGCAGCTTCCTCTCCTCTCTCCTCTCTCAGCCTTCACAGAATTAAAGATAGCGAGGGCCTCGCTCTAAATTAGGCTTTGGTTCAAGGGACAGTATTTTGGCTGGTTTGATCTTCTATCTAGACCACTAAGACTTTCTCCAGATCAGCAATAAGGCTATTTTGCTTTCTTATCATTGGTGTGTTCACTTGTAATTTCCTTCAAGAATTTTACTTTGAATTCACAAATTGGCTAACTATTTGGTGCAGCAGACCTTCCTCAGCTTTCAACTTGATTTCCTCACTAAGCTGAAGCTGAATCACTGCTAGCTTTTTTTTTTTTTTTTTTTTTTTTTACGATAGTCACACACAGAGAGAGAGAGGCAGAGACACAGGCAGAGGGAGAAGCAGGCTCCACGTACCGGGAGCCCGATGTGGGATTCGATCCCGGGTCTCCAGGATCGCGCCCTGGGCCAAAGGCAGGCGCTAAACTGCTGTGTCACCCAGGGATCCCTGCTAGCTTTGGTTTAAAGTGAGAGACAAGTGATTCTTCCCTTCACTTGCACACTTGCAGGCCATTGTAGGGTTATTAACTAGACTAATTTCAATCTTGTTGTGTCTCAGGGATTGGAGAGGCCAAGGAAAGGCAAAGAAACAGGGGAATGACCAATGTATGGAGCAGACACATACAACATTTTGTCCAATAAATTCATCACCTTATATGGGTGTGGTTTATGGCCCTCAAAAGAATTACCAAAAAAAAAAAATTACAAAAGTAACATCAAAGATTGCTAATCACAGATCACTAAATAAAGATAATAAGCAATTTCCATAAAATCTATACCAAAGATCAGATTTCTTAAAATTACTGGAAAAAGAGAGATCTGTGATTCCAGATGTCTACATGATGAACATAATTTAGTTTTTCTGACATCAAAAGTGCCCACTGGCTCATGGGCACTCTCGATGTCAGAAAAACTTAATTGTATGGAAATTGTTGATTCTAGAGCATAGAGTAAACCATATGATGATGTCCATAATTAGAGCCATGTAAAGGGTTCTAAAAATAGGAGGCAGCTAAAAAGCCACCAGCGTATCTAATCTTATTTTCTTTCCATTGGTCCAGATTGCAAGAAAGCACTTCTATACTTTGTCTGTTTAGGACTGATCCACATACTTACTCCTAAGGCTTCTTGTTCATGAGATATACAACAGAGAGGTAAATAAGTTGAGATTCAACTTGGAGGGACACTTCCCATTAGGGAGATAAATATTGTACAGATCATAGTCAATGGCTATCAGCACCTTACAGAGAAAAATCCCTGTGTCTGTCTGATGCCATGTGTAGATGCCATGTGTAGATTTGACATCCTATAAACATAAACATACCTGAATACAGAAAAAATCTCCTCTGAAAAGCTCATGTGTCTAATTGGTCTTTGTTGGCCCAAAATCTCTCTCATAACACTCAGGATGTAGCTAATGATTCCATTTTTTTTTTTTTCCTTTCTCAGGGTAAACAAAGGGGATCAAATAAATTGTACTACTGCAATTGTGAGTTACATCATGATTTGTTCACACCATTTACAGAGGACAACATGACTAGTCTTTTGTCTGTTCATTCTTTTCTGATGGGCTTTACTGTTTTTATTTTTTGTTTTTGTTATTTGTTTTTTTTTTTTTTGAGGGTGGAGAGAGTTGTTTTTTTCATTTTTTTTAGAGTCCAAAGGGGTGGGGGCTGGTGCTGATTTTTCAAAGTATCAAAGATAATATGCTATAAAAATTTCTTTCTTCTTTCACCTTCTTCATCATCAGCTACACCTCTCCAACTGTGTGGATCAGCATTCCGCAGTTATGAAAAGGTTGATCTTATAGTTTTAATACTCAAAGGCATTTTAATACAAATTAGTTATTCTGAAGTTTGATTTCTGTAAGATGTAATTTCTTTGCATTTGATCTTAAGGGGTAAAAATTATGAGTTTAAGATGTAAGAAGTAGGGCAGCCCGGGTGGCTCAGTGGTTGAGCGCCTGCCTTTGGCCCAGGGCATGACCCTGGAGACCCAAGATTGAGTCCTGTATCGGGCTCCCTGCATGGAGCCTGTTTCTGCTCTGCCTGTGTCTCTGCCTCTCTCTGTCTCTCTGTGTCTCTCATGAACAAATAAATTTTAAAAATCTTAAAAAAAAGATGTAAGATGTATTCACAGAGCCTGGAAATTTGTTTCAATAGTTAATAACATTCCATGCCACAAATTCTTACTGAGGTACTTGACGTGTGTCAGGCATTGAGCTAAGGATAGGAAAATAATGGTGAAGAAGACACCATTTCTGCTCTCAAAGAAATTACAGTCTTCCAATATAAAAGTATTAATAAGCATGTAGACATAGTATGTGTGTGTGCATGTATGTGTGCATGCACGCACGCATATGTATGTGTGATGTGGTGATGTCTACTGGTCATATAACTTGCTTTGGAAAACTAGCCACATTTCCAATTTGCCCCACTACTTTTTGTATACTTGGGTTTATTAAGCACATGTTTTCCTTATCCCTTCTTAATTTGATTGTTTTTTGTGGTGTTTATTTTCTATGTATCACCATGGTTTCAGCATAGGGCATCTATCTTTCATCAGGTTCTAAAATACCTCTATAAATGAGGCATCAAGAACAAAATTAGAGTAATATATTTGAAGCAATTCACTGCTTTAACAATTTGTATTAACAACAAGCAGTTCTTTGCACAAAGGCAACATAAGGATTTTGAATTTAGGTGAAACCACTGCACTAAAATCCAGGTAAAATTGAATGTCATACTTGAAAAGACAAATCCACTTAGTAAAGACTGATTAATGCTTTGGTACATACTGTTCATTAGCAGAAAGCAGGGCTCTCAGAAAAATGGAAATCAAACAGTTGTAGGTTTTATAACAGAGGAAGTCTGGAAGGTCATCAAGCCAGAGGGGCGACCAAAGCTCAGGCAGATGAAGGGACCTGTCACACTATGGAGCTCTTTGGTGACAGAGCTATGAAGACACTTTAGGTCTCCCAATTCCAGCCACTACAGTAATGTTGGCAATGTTTACCTGCCCCGAATGTATGCCTTTCAGGTACATTCCCAACCATTCTTTCCTGGCCATTTGGGAGCTCTGAGCAGGTGGTAAGTACCCTTGAGCTGAGAATCCCCTGTATTGGGGATTCTAATCAGATACTGAGCCTACTACAGCTGGTTTTCTTCTTGGTCCTATCTTGGGGGCTAGAGTTCCTCAGCTTCTCTCACTTGGCTCAGAAAACTCTCAAATGAGTGAAATAGCATGAACTATGCTGCTAGCATTTCAGTCAACACAGGGATGTAAAGTTGGAATTCTACAATGACTACAGTAAAAATGAAACAGAGCAAGCCAGAAACCTGAGTCCTGTGTGGTGTTGCATTGACCATGGCACCTCAAACTGACACACTGGTACCAAAAAACAAGAGCGTGTGATGCAAGAGTACAGTAAAATATTTTTTGTGTGTGATAAAACACCCATTTTTGAGCTACATTGGGATAAAGTTTAACTTTAAAAAAAAAGATTTTACTTATTTATTTGTGTGTGTGTGTGTGTGTGTGTGTGAGAGAGAGAGAGAGAGAGAGAGAGAGAGAGAGAGAGCATAAACAGCGGCAGTGGCAGAGGGAAGGGAGAGCAGGGAGCCCAGTGCTCACAGGACTCCAGGATCATGACCTGAGCTGAAGGCAGATACTTAATCTAAGATGCTCCAAAGTTGAACTTTCTTGCCTTATACTAAGATGATGGCACTTTTAATATTAAAATGAACTTTTGGGGGGAAAATGTGCTAGTAGGAATAAATTTATGCTATTAGAATCTATGAGCTAGTAAATAATAGGAAATAGGCATTTTGTTGAGTATCATTTATTGTTTAATAAATTAAAAGTTGGTAATACCTTATAGATCATCCTCCTTTTTTGTTATGTAACTGTTTTTCTAAATCTGAAAGTCTGGGAATTATTATACGATTCTACTCGGAACATTTGGCATTTACACAGACAGTGAGTGATGAGAGGGATAAAACTCTATCAAAGGGCATTTATATCACACTGATATCCAGGAAACAGTGACTTCCATTTGAAACACAATTTCATTCCTTCAAATATTTTATAATTTCTCTGAAGAGTTTTTCATGCTTTCCTTAAACAGGAAGAAAGGTCATTAACACAAACAAAACACATTTTGCCAGGGTGTTTCTCTCCAAACTAGACACTCAACACTATTCGAGTGGCTATTAAGCAAAGTGCTATGCTAGCTGAACATTATGTGTATGTTGTTTTGGCAGAACTTTCGAAGTCATTAATTAATTTTTCTATAGCAGCTCAGAAAGTCATTCCTTTATGCTCACTGACAGGCATTTCTGAGACTGGAGTTTGCAATATGGTTTGGTATCACCAAGGAATGGCGTGGAGGTAAATCCTCTCTCTCTCTACATCCATAGGGATGTACTTGGATGTACCCAAGTTCTAGGCCAAGTTTTGATTTAAAGAAAAGCGGTGGGGGGAGTCTGGTTCTACAACATATGCATTTATTCCAATAGAGAACCAAATAAAGAGGGAGAGAGAAGGCTCTACTGTCTGGATCTGAGTTCCCATTCAGCCACTCGTAGGCTATGTCAGTAGTTACACAGAGCTTCAAATGACCTTATGTCTCTGTGCTTTAGTTCCCTTTTCTGCAGAAGAGAATAACTGTAGCTCATTGGGAATGGAAGAGGCTGATAATTAAGTGAAATACTTGTACAGAGCATTTTGGTTTGCCGGAACTGAAAGATTCCCAGGCTGTAGGACTTTTGTGTTAAAACTGGGAAAGCCCTGGACAAGCCACAAACAGCTGGTCACTCTACCTGACAAATGCTTGTAACAATATCTGGTATAGAATATTCACTAAAATGTCAGCTCTCACTGTAATGGTTGCTTTTTTCATTAGAATTCAAATATGCCATGAATGTGAATGCATTCATCTTCCACAGAACTAGCATGAAATACTACTCTTTTGCTTTAGAGTTATAGAAAACAGAGTCACAGACAGAGGCAGAAAACCCAGAATTGACTGTTTATGCAGAGGCCCACCACAAATCACTTTCCACTCAGACAAAACGATCCTGACATGAAAGCATTCCCAGGAAATATGCCTCTTTTCCCTCTCTCAGAGGTGTCATTCATTATTAGCACAAGATGACTCCTCTTTTAAATTTTGAAATTGGGGAAGCCTTTTACAATTCTCTGATAACCTCATTTCTAGTTCTTACTTGAACTGCTTACGGCCTTTGCCTGGTCTGTGGTCATGAAAGTATCATAAGGACACTTTATCCAACAAAGCATGCAGGTAATTGTAGCGATCACAGAGTTCACTGTGTGACTATGGCGTGGTTCTATGTTGAGACATGCAGATCATCTATAAATTACACCTCTGGCTTGCCCTGTAATGCTAAGCATGAATCAATGAAACAGGTCAGCTCTTTATCTTAAACTTGGTTGCTTTCCCAAGATTCCTGTACAAGAATCAGCAAGGCTCAATTTTGCAGGTAACGAATCAATGTCAGGTTCAATGCCTTTGAAAACTTGTGTAGAGGGCAGCAATTGCTAATAGACAAGATCTGGGTCCTGGATAATGAAGACAATTGTGTTTACAAAGATAAAGTCTAAAAGTAAGAGATCACAAGAACACCAGAACTGGAAAAAAATAAAAATAAAAACAAACAACAGCAACAAAAATCAAAAAAATCCAAAAAAAAAAAAAAAAACCCAAAAAACAAAACAAAACAAAACAAAAAAACCTTGGGATATGTTTGATATACAAAATTTTAGTACAGAGCTGGAAATCATTTGAACAAAATGACCACCAGCTTCACCCAGAATGTCCACATTGGGAGCAAATTAATTCCATTTTATGTTGGGGATAGTACTCACTGAATGCTTATTCCATACTAAGCTTTATTTTAATGCTTTGTGTATTAGCTCACTCAATTTTCTTAGCAACCCTAAAAGGGAGGTACCATTATACCCATTTTATAGAAAGACAAACTGAGGAACAGAGGAGCAGTGTAACTTGTTCAAAGACACATATCTAATAAACGACAGCCTTGAGAGTTAAACCCTGAGTGGTCTTCATAATGATGTAAGGAGAACAAGGCTACTTATACAGAGAACCAGAATAACAGGCTTTCTGTATTTTCTGAGAAAGAAGTCAAACTACATCAAGTTTGACATGAAAGGATATTTATGAAAGACTGTTTCAGTAATTGATATTATTTAAGAATCTGTCTCCTGATTCAAAATCTAATGTAGTTATTTAAATAAATAGAGGTAGCTAGTAAACAAAAAAGCATACCTAAAAATTGTTTAATAGAAACACTGAGATTTTAGGGTATAGATCCTTTACCTCTTTGGTTAGGTTTATTCTCAGGACAAACATTATATGGTCTCATTCATTTGGGGAATATAAAAATAGTGAAAGGGAATAAAGGGGAAAGGAGAAAAAATGAGTGGGAAATGTCAGAGCGGAAGACAGAACATGAGAGACTTCTAACTCTGGGAAACGAACTGGGGATGGTGGAAAGGGAGGTGGGAGGGGGTGGGGGTGACTGTGTGACAGGCACTGAGGGGGGCACTTGATGGGATGAGCACTGGGTGTTATTCTATATGTTGGCAAATTGAACACCAATAAAAATAAATTTATAAAAAAAAGAAGCATAGAGGAAATACTTTTTAAATATATACTTTGTAAGAAAATTTAGTTGTTAAGAACAGATTCAAGCTAAATCAAATCCAACTTGTTGATTCAGCAATAAATTCTAAGTGATATCAGAATACCATTAATATATACACATTGATTGAGACTGTCAAATATGTTTTAAACCACTTTATTATATTCAAGAGCTAAAATGCTTGCCATCAATTTGATTTGCAAACTTTCGTTTTATTTTTAAAGCATATCATTATGCCATATTTATGCACTACAACTATGAGTGTTTTAAATTTGTTTTGCACTATATTTTAATTTTCCTCTGTTAGACTGAGCCTAAATGGTGCATATTTTTCTTGATACTCTGATTTTATAGGATAAATATACCGCTAAACAATGAATAGCAATAATACAAAGTATTATAATCCAAATATTCACTGTCATAGAGATAAATAAGACAGGAGTAATATAAAAACTAAAGTATGTGCTTTGTTTGAATACAGATTTCGTAAAATTACAGGTGAACTCCTCTTAATTTAGTCCTAATACAATTTTAGTCCTTATACATGTAAATGTGAATGGCAATAAGGATTTTTTCCTATTGTATAAGTGAATAATGATAACTAGCATTTATTAAGGATTCAATATACATTAGTCACTAATAGGCTCAGATGGGCTAAATGACTTGACCAAGATTTCACAACCAGTAAGAGATAAACTAGAATCCACAATTGACTCAAAATTATCTGTTATTCTCATGGTATGATGCTGTCTCCTAGCCTTCTTAAGTAGGGTAATTTCAGATTGTGAATTTCATAGCATATGACTGTATTTTTAAAAAGCTTTTGGGTTGATGAAAATTACATTTTGATCATCATGGTTACTACACAGGCATATATATTTGTCAAAATCCATCAAATCCTACACTTAAAATTAATGTATTTAGTGTTACTTCCCAAAACTGTTGACTGAAAAACTTAACAAAGCTACTTAGAAAAATTTTAGGGAAATGTCTATTGTGTGAGATACTTGATCATCAAGAGACACCACAGTGTTAGAGATATAATGAATATGGTAACAGAAATGGAGAGCAAAAATGTTTCTTAAAATTTTCTAAGAATAAATTGTAACGATGACTTATTTGCAACCATATGAATAAATTACATATACAGATCCCACTCTTGCCAATTTTCAGATGACAAGCTGTCATTTTTAAAATGTGACAAATACACAGATATGCTGTGTATTTGTATGGTTTTCATCAAAAGTCTCAAATGTTGTGCTCCCAAAAGTCATTGGTTGCCAAAAGAAATCTGCAGAGAGATTCCAGAAAAAAAAAAAAAAATCAGCAAACACCATTTAGTAAACCCAGATTACTTTGCATTAGGTATGGAATTAGCAGTTAGTGACACTCTGACAGCTGAAACCTGACAGTGGAGGTAAGAATAAATGGTTACTTCATATCTCAGCAGCACTACTGAGTGAGTAAGCAAAGTATTGATCCTAATTTGGTTCCTGAAATGCATGTGACTCAAGTTATCCTGAAGCTTCCCTCCAAAACTCTCCCTGGGATCCAGACAAGAGAAGAACTTGAAATTTGAAACTTTCCTTCTTTCATTTTGATGGAACAATCTGGAATATAGGGTTTAGGGAAACCCTGCTTCCTACGTCTCCTATTATGAACTTACAGTCTCCCTGGAACAAATTTCTTGACAGAAGTCCAATATAGTAATTTTTCCATGACTGATGAATTCAGGGTTTCTTCTGTTATTAAGTATTTACTATTTCCACTTACATACCTGGAACTGTGTAGGCACTGAGGGTATAAAAATGAATGAGATAAATACACTGTCCTCAAAAGCTTGTAGTTAAGAAAAATGGGAGGGAGGAGAGAGGAAGAAAGTTAGAGTCAGACAGAATAAACCAGTAAAAAATCACGTGAAGAAAGATGACTATTTAGTTATAGTTTGGGTGCAAAGGAGAGACTGGCATTTTCTTATTTATTTTATTTTTTATTTTTATTCTTATTTTTATTTATTTATTTATTTTGAGATAGGCATTTTCACTTAGAAGGATTGTCAGGTAATGACCCTGAAGAAAGGCCCAGCAAATAACTTTCAGCTTTTACTCCCCTACAAAAGGCCACCCTGCTCAAGCTTGCCAATGACCTTGTCAATGTTGCCAACACAAATGCCACTTCTCTACTGTTTTTTTTTTAACTTTTCAATAGCATGTATTCAAGATCCTTGATCATTCTACCGTTTTGAGATACTTTCTTCCCCCAATTTCTATAATATCATACTATCCTGCTTTTGTGGTTTTCCTTGATCTCATTGCTTGTTCCTTGATACATACCCTATGTATGAATCATGTTTAAGAGGAGGGACTATTACATACATACATGTGATATGGAAGTATTTACATGTAAACTACTTAGAATAACATTCAGCACATATTAGCCACTATATTATTAACATCAATATATGTTTTAATGCCATTGATAATGCTTAATGACTCCTAGGCTATTTTTATTCTACCCCCTGCTTTAGAAGTTAGTCATTTATCAAACTGCCAATTTGCATCCCATTTTTTATGTTAATAGGATCTCAAAAATAACAATACTAAGGAGAACTCTTGATTTCTATCCACCCAAAATCATTCCTTCCACAACCCTCCCTATTTTATGAAATGGCCCTAACATTTTATAGATGCTAAAGCCAAAAACTGAGGAATTATTAGAAATCATTCCTAATTTTTCTTTCCCTAACCATCCTGCTGTATCAGTAACTTCTATCATCAGTAACTTCTATCAAAACCATCTCCAAAATACATCCCAAATCTATCACATCTAACTTCCTCCACCACTATGATCCTATGCCAAGCCATCAATCACTGTCTTCTGCTTGGAATTCCACAATGACCTCTTTGCTCAATGGCTTGCCTCTTCCCTCATATGTCCCTAAAACCCATTCTTTATAGAGTAGCCAGAATAACTTTTCTAAATAAAATTAATAAATTAGGATAAAATCCAATCTCCATACTCTGGCTTACAAAACCTTACTGACTTGGCCCTGGTGCATTGTTTTTGCTTCACCTCTTACTACTCCTACTTCCCTTACTCATTGTTCTTTTGCTATTCTGACTTTTATGTTCCTTGAATTCACCTAGTTCATTTCTACCTTTGGAATTTTGTATAAAGTTACATCTGCCCATAATGTCCTTCTTTCTGTATATCCTATGTCAGGCTCCTTCTTGAAATTGAGAGCTTATCTCAAAGAGGTCACCCGGATGCCTGTGGGGCTCAGAGGTTGAGCGTCTGCCTTCAGCTAAGGTGTGATCCTGAAGTTCTGGGATCAAGTCCCCCATCAGGCTCCCTGCGTGGAGCCTGCTTCTCTCTCTGTCCCCTCACTCTCTGTGTCTCTCATGAATAAATAAACAAAAATCTTAAAAAAAAGAGGTCACCCATTCTATAATAACCTGTTGGTCATTACTTACTACCTCCTTTTCATGGCATTTCAACCTTCTTTTCCTGGCATATTCTGATGTTTTCTTTAATTATTCATTTATTGATGTATTATCACTCTCCATTAGAATGTAAGCTCTATGCCAAGACTTAACTAGTCTTTAAGGTATCTTTAGTGTTTGGCACATAGATGACATTCAATGAATATTTTGAATAAGTGAGTAAATAAACAATGGCAATAGTGAAGCAGAAGAGGTGTTGGATATCATAAATACCAAGCAATTGAAATCTATGTACTTTGGCAACTATTTTTCAGATGGGGAAGGAGTGACTTCAAGATGGTTTTTTATTTAATTTATTTTTTATTTATTTAATCTGGATGGCTGAGTGGATGGTGGGGCCTTTCATGGAGAAAGAGAACACTGAAGAAGGAAAAATCTAAGAATAATCCTTTCTGGACAATGAATTTGATAGCTCATGGGACACAAATTTGGAAATTTTCAGTAATAATGAGATAGGACCTAGGACTAAGAGAATACTCCATGGACTGGAGATGTAGATTTAATAATCATCAGAATAGCTGAGGTTATTTAAGTAGACTTTGCAAAGCAGGAAGAGAGGAGGTACAAACTCTGGAAAACATCAAAATATTCAGCAGGAAGACAGATAAAGAGAAGTTGGAAAGAAGAATCTCCAAAAGGTCAGGGGAGACCCAAGGAAGAAAAGTATGATAGCCCAAGAAAGAACATTTCAAGAATAAAAGAGAGGTAAACAGGGTTAAGTAACACAGAGATCAAATAAGATAAGGACTAAAAAGTTAGTCATGTTTGCCAATTAGAATATCACTGGGCAAACTGAAAGTCAAGATGCTATCTGAGCTTGCAAAGAGTTCTGCCCTTGAACTTCAAGTTCCTCAGAATTTCACGAACACAGCAAGACATTTGCCTGGAATTCTGCTTCTCCCAGAGCTCCAGGCCATAAGGTAGTACATCCAGAGAGTTAATCATACCCTTTCCCACCCCCAGCATTTTTGTGTGACCACCAACACAGTAACCTATGTTAACTGGTGCTGTCAATGGTTTTATTTTTATTTTTCTCTTCTCTATTTCTAAGATAAGTAGGAAAAATCCTAGATATCAGAAATTTAAATAAATATATTTTGGAAAAATCATGGACATGAATCTTCTTTGTCCAAAGTAATAAAAATAATAACAAAAGAATGGTCAATGAATCAGTAGAACAAAAATTTCCAGGATGCCCCCCAAATGCTGGAAGATTATTTTTTTAGGATTCACTAGATATATTCACTAGACTATAGTCAGCAAGAAAAATGTAAATATATATATGCTTAATACCATGAGTCAAAATATGAAGAGTTCTTGCTCAATCATTAATTAAATGCAAATGTTATTAAAAATATAATATTAAAGAAATGCTTGACTTAATAAAAACTGTGTGAAGAAGGAAAGCATGATCTTTCCAAGGACATTTTTTAAAAGTGTTTTTAGAGCCCTATTTTAGGGCTTGATTTTCAATGCATAAATCTAAAAATCCCATTTAATTAGAAAATCTAATTCACCTCAAAATTATCTTTTTTACTAAAGATTTTATTTACTTATTTGAGAGAGAGAGAGAAAGGAGAACACAAACCATGGGAAGGGACAGAAGGAGAGGAAGAAGCAGAATCCCAATTGACAAGGGAGCCTGACTTGGGGCTTGATATATCCCAGTACCCTGGGATCCTGACCTGAGCCAAAGGCAGACATGTAAGTCATTGAGCCGACCAGACATCCCATCACAAAATTCACTTAATAAAATTTATTTTTAAGACTTCTCATTAATTGAAAACAAATTGGTAGCTTCTAAGAAGTTTCTAGAGTGCTATGCAAGTCAGAGTAAGGAAGTTAAAACAGAAGATTAATATATATTTTTAAATTAGTATGAGCATGATTTACTCCAGGGGTTTCCACACTTCACAACATGTTAGAATTATCTGAGCAGACCTTTTAAAAATCTTAGTATCGGGATGCCTGGGTGACTCAGTGGTTGAGCGTCTGCCTTTGGCTCAGGGTGTGATCCTCAGGTCCTGGGATCTAGTCCCACTTTGGGCTCCCTGCAAGGAGCTTGCTTCTCCCTCTGCTGTGTCTCTGCCTCTCTCTGTGTCTTTCATGAATGAATAAATAAAATCTTCTAAAAAAATAAATAAATAAAAAATAAAAATCTTAGTATCTAAGCTGACTCCATATGCATTAAACCAGAATCCCTGGAGGTGAGATCCAGGCATTAGTATTTCTTAAATCTCCTCAAGGGATTCTCATGGGCAGTCATGGATGTAAGAACTCATGTAACTTATGCCACCTTCATTTCATTAAATGAATATTTTTGTGGTAATGAATAAGAGATTTGCATTCAGAGCTGGGTTTGAATTCTGGTGGCTGTGTAAACTTGGACAACAAGGACCTTAACCTTTCTGAGCCTCAGTTTACTCAACTATTACTCAGTAATTATTGCTCCTTCTTCATAAGACTAATTTTTAAAAATATTTATTTATTTGAGAGAGAGAGAGCATGCGTGTGTGAGCACAAGCACAGAGAGGGGCAGGAGAAGGTGAGAATCTCAAACTGACTCCACACTGAGTGCAGAACCCAGCTCAGGGCTCGATCTCACAGCCCATGAGATCGTGACCTGAGCCAAAACCAAGAGTCATACATTTAACCAACTGAGCTATCCAGGTGCCCCCGTAAGGCTAGTTTGAATATTAAAGGAGGTAAAATATAAAAATTTAGAATATGTGGTATGTAATACACAATAAGTGTTGCTAATATATACAAATATAACAATTCATTATTAAGGATAATTATCAATTAATTACAAACCAAATACTATGTCTGGTTTATAATACATAGTTGGCAAATACAACTGTACATAAATATGAATTAATGTATGTAATCGAGTGTCAGATCTATGCTGATCCAATGAATTCAGACATCTAGTTTGGATCATAAAGGCACTCTCTCATTTAAATTACACAAAGGAGGGTTCAAAGATCCTCAAATTCACTTCCTTCTCACACCTGTCACCATACAGATTTATGATACATCAAAAGCAGCCATGTAATTTGAGTCTGACTTTCAGGAGAAAGCTACTAATAAATTTCCTTCAGTCTTATTAGAGTGAACTTTTAAATCTTCATTGACATAGTAGGAAATAACTAAAAAAAAAAAAATTCCAGTCACATTTTTCTTATTTACTCCGTTACTCTGGAGTGCATGATGACTTGTTTTCCTTTAGTTGTATCTGAACAGTTTGACAGATTACTGTGACAAGGTTACTTTTAAATTGATAAAAGGTTTGATTGTGTCGGTGCATTTGTCAAAACTGTCTGACACCATGTATAATGGACTCTGCACTCAGAGCCTGGATGACACTTGAGTCTGTTCTAACTATTCAGTGTTCTGCACACACTGTAACAAGACATCCAAGAGGGTTGGGTAAAAGTCGGGGAGATTAGCTTGGGCGGACACTCAGCTCTTGAGCTCAAACACTCCTACTTTGTTCTGCTGGCTTTTCATTTGGGGCATTTCTCCTCCCTTGTTAAATGCTAAAGTGACATTTACAGCTTCATTTTAAAGGGAGCAATGCTAGGGTGTCAGAGTTTAGCAAAGAGAACAGAAAATGTACAGAGAAGAATGAAGGGCAGGACAGCCGACTTTCTGGTCTTCTGGTGATGATTAGAAATGTGTGTGCACCTACCCAAGAGTTTCTCTCCTTTCCCTTCATTCTGTTTCAAGAAGTGGCCTTAGCAGTAGCGTGCTCACTTTGAAACAGAAGAACAATTCACTCTATACATGCATCATGTGGTCATTAAGGCCAGATTAGATAACCATGTGGAAGTAGAGGCCAGAGCTTTCTCAGAGCAATATGTTAGTTAAAATTAGTTAAAAGTCTTGAGGTTGGTTAGATAAAATATATTGTAGATGTGGAAAATATAAATACATTATGATTTTCTTCAACTTAAAATTATATTATGTTAAATATGTGGTTTTATTTTTTAAAGAGCAATTTCAATGTGTTTCAAGGGCATGTTTACAATTGTATCACAGAAGTTACCAATTTTTTTTGAGAGAGGAAATATAGCTTAATATGTAAAAAATGATTACACTACTAAAATTTTATTTGGTTGAAATGTTGCAATACTCTCTCTCTCTCTCTCCTCAAGCTAAGTCTATCTTTCCCCAGTTCCATCTCCTCTTCTTGAGATAAGCATAAAGGGTATATAATCCAACTATTCCACCTATGATTTCCAACAAATAACCCATCCCATGAATATAATTCTATAATTAATTATATAATTACATTATATTATATAATGTCTTAATATAAAACACATTTCCTAACATGATCCACAAAGAAATCACCTTATCCCATATTTCCAGTTCATTTTGTCCCACAACTCTATCTCTCTCCCCCTCTCTGCTATAACCACACTGGCTTTCTTTCAGCCCTTTGTTCTGCCACATTCCATCCAGCCATTGGTTCTACACACATGAGGCTCTTTCTCTCTGGAATGCTCTTATCTTCCTTCCTCATTTAGTAAAACCTATTCTTCCTTCTGATGCTTACCTCAATTGTCACTTTCTCAGAGATTCCTTTGCTCATTGCCCTAACTAGGACAGATCCCATGTGAAAAACACTTTTGGTTCCATGTTCCTCTTTTTTTTAAATTTACAGTTGTTTTGTCTTTGTCTTTGCTTTTGTTTTGTTTTGTTTTGTTTTTTAGAGTGGGAGGGGCCAAGGGAGAGGGAGGGAAGCAGACTCTGCTGATCCTGGACCCCAATGCTGGGCTCTATCTCACAACCCTGAAATCATGACCTGAGCTGAAATCAGGAGTCAGATACTTAACCCACTAAGCCACCCAGGCACTCCTAGTTGCAATTTTAGATCAAATTATATGATTGTTTCAGTGATGTCTATTTTCCCTAGTAAAATACAAACTCTGCTAAAGCAAGGCCTTTGTCTAAATTTACTCATCACTGAATCTTCAGCACAGTATCTGGCATGCAGCATAGGTGCTCTGTAAATATTTCTTGATTGAGAAGACAATAAAGGTCCTTGAGATTTCTTAAGATAGATATTACAAAGTCTTTAACTATAGCATCTCCTATAAGACACACAATACGATGTACTCATTGAAACATAACTAGAGAAGTTTCCCATAGAGTGAAATCATTTTTTTCAGTTTTGTCTTCTTCTTTTTTTTATTTTACTTGTGATCTTAACATAGAAGCTTTGATAATGAATGTGAATGGAATCCCTTAATAAGAATTTGCTCTCAGATTATACATTGAGAAGTAATGTAATTTTTTTCCTTTAATATCATTGTCTTGCTGTTCATTAGTGTTAATGTGGATTACTGTACTCTAATACCAGATAATTTGATATATCTATCCTTATTTTTGGTATAACTCTGCTCTTTCTATTTTATTACTATGGATATTAGCAAATACTGCATTTCCTATAATTTAGGGAAATACTAGTTCTAAAATACTTACAATCTCATAGAAATAAACATGAAAAATCAATCTTGATGGCAAGTTCATTTAAACTTACAAATACTCTCTGTTTATAGGTAAAGGTATTTTAAGGTATTGTATAAATAATTGGAATATAAAATAACCTGAATCTTTAGAAGACTACTAATGTAAAATACTAATGACCAATGCAAAAGACCAACTCCACAAGAGAGGAAACATGATTTTACAAGTGACCTGCATCAGTCCCTTACCACAAGCATCCCCATACATCAGGTCTTACCAACACAGCTGAACCAACTCAGGCTGTGGCCCTACAACACTGCAAAAGGAGATTGGGGGAAGATAAAAAAGTATTCAAGAGTAGGCTTTAGCACTAAATAATAATGAGAGCCTCAATGAAATTTTAGAATTTTAGAGTAAAAGAAGCTTAAAGGATTATCAAGTTTAAACCCATTATTTTTTACGTGGGGGAAACCAAAGTTAGCGTGAAAACAAGTCATTGGTCGAAGGCCACCCACCCAGTTGATGGCAGAGCCAGGACCCAAAATCAGATCTCTTACTGCACAGCTATTCCCACTGCATTATGTGGCTTGATCACATCAGTTTTCCAAAAGTCTCTAGGAAAAATAGTCTAAGCAATAAACCCCAGCTCCAGACCACTTCAGTAACTGGAGAACCCACAAACATTTTCATAATAACGATAGCATGGGCCCAAACTTATTACCCAGAAAAAACTAATATGAACAAGTAACCAGTACAGAGGTACTCTTAGCATTCTCTAGATTTCTCAGATGCCCATAAAAGAACATTAACAGAACTTCTTTCATCAAAAATAATGTCTCTGTGTCACTAAATCTCTTTCCTGAGTTAAAAATACCAGTACAGGCTTTTTGGTGACATTTTCCATTTACGCATTTCTGGCAACATTCTATCAAAAAGTGGACACAGACACACAGTGGTGTGTCCAGAAACCAGCTCTCCAAAAACATAAGATAAAATTTAAAATGCCCTTACTTGTCGGGATTGCTGGCTCCTGTGATATAAATACCTCATCATGGCCGATTTTAAGCCAGAGTCTATAACACATCACACGTGGAATTCCTGAATATTCAACGACTGATTCTAACACACCAGTCAGAGGCAGCTCCAGCACCCTGCTGGTAATACAGGGACACCTAGAAATAATCTGAGGCCACCCACACTTTTATAAGAAGTAACAGACTCAAGGAAAGTGATTGACTTGCCGCAAAATCATACAGTGGCTCGGTGGGTTCTAATGCACAGGATTCCACGTCAACTACTTTCATAAACTAAGTGAAATTTTATGTATTAGAAATAGTCAGTGGTCTCCATATTACTGAAGAGAGAAGTGCTCCTTCTCAAAAACCAGCAGCATCAACACCAGAGAGTCTGTTAGAAAGGGATATCCTTGGTCTCCACCCAGGGCCCTAGTGAACCATTATCTTTCGGGCCTAGAAATCTATGCTTCAACAAACTCTCAGACACTGAGTGATATAGAGCAAAGAGAAAAAAATCTTCCTTAAGCCCATCAATATTTAGTTTTATAAATGAGATTCCAACATGAGTCAAAGATGATAGCTACCCTTTTTCCTATCAGCATCTGTTAAGAGATATTTCTTCTGAAGCTTTCAACAAATTCCACAATCTTTTCCATTTTCAGAAGTCCCTACTTTTCAAAATAGTTTAGGTTTTTCTAATGACGACAAGAAAAAGTTATTTACCTTTCCATTCTCAACTCCAACCTTTTACAGATCAAAATCTAGCATGTATTTATATGTCTTAGCCCTGGCATATTCTTTTTTGCTTAAACAACTGCTTTTAAATAAGTATTTACTTTTCAAAGTTTTGCCCTACCTCCTTTACAAATCAAGGTAATCAATAACAAGAGCGCCCTCCACCCTGCCCACTGTAATCTGCATATATTGCTTTGTCAATTGATTATATATAGTTATGTACTTGTGTTTTGGTTAATCAGTCACTTCCTGGTGTTTTGATATTTGTTCCCAATCTTAAAATCCAGAACAAAGATAAATAAATACTGTCCACTTTGTTATCCTCTTCTAATATTTTAGAGGTTGGAAAATTTACAAAATAAATATCCTCTCAACCTTCTTGTGAAAGCATTGCAAAAGAGAAGAAGAAAAATTGAGTAATAGTTTCCCCAAATTTAAAAATAACCAGCTAAGGCATATTCAAATGACAAATAGTGGTACTGATATTGCTTTAAAAATAATCAGACAACAACGTAAAAACACAGGTCCTTGAGTCTTAACTCATTATCCATTACTAATTTTAGTTGGAGGGCAAACTTAAATATTTTTATTTGCATAGAAATAAGAGAGTTAATAACTTAAGTGTTGGTAGATAAGAGATTAACAAAAACATTTGGGAAGGGTGTTTAATCACTACCACATTTCCTAGCAAATCCAAAACTACTTGCTGAGTATGGTTCTTGGCCTTGGTGGGAAATAGCTTCACTGGATGTGGAAGGAGATGTTTTCCAGGAAATCCAGAGTATTAGTTTTATAATTCCCCAATTACCTGGTCCTGGCTGAACTTCTGTTTATCAAAACCTGGCCAGAAAAGCTTTGCAACACAGGAGGTCACCATCCTGAAATCTACCACTTCTAAGTTTTTGAGATTTCCTTTGCTAACACTTCTCCAAAAAAAAGCAGCTGTCTTTATGAGATTTGTCACTGATTGCACCAGCCACTTAGGTATGAAGGTCCAACTAATGTTTGCTCATCATCTTTTTGGTCAATACATGCATCTCTGCCCACGCTCCCATATATGCCTGCTCAGGAACCTCCCTTCCCCGAACCAAAAGATTCCATTCACTAACATAAGCTGGGCTTAGATCTTCAATTTAAGTTCCATTTGGATAGCAGACTCTTCCTCACTGAGGCACCAATAAAGGGGTCCACACCAAGACCTGTGTGGACTGAATGCACGGGAGCCACTGTGGGGGTGAGAAATGGGCGCAGGGAGCAGAGGGCACTTACGGTTGGCACAGCTTGATTAGGTCCTGGTCAGTGGTGCCTGGTGGAAGGCCTCGAATGTACAGGTTGGTTTTACTCAACTGTTCCCCGCTGCTGTTGCTGCTGCTGTTGTTGCTGCTGCTGTTTGTGCTGGGGCTGGGAGGAGCCATGGGGTGGGGAGCTGGTGCATAGGACTGCTGGAAACAGAAAAGGCTGTTACTGGAAAACAAAGCCAGCACCTATTCACAGGCCAGCAGCGCAACTTGAAAGCAATGCAAGCTTCTCGGCCTTTCTTTTTTTTTTTTTTTTTTTTTTTTTTTTCGGCCTTTCTGATCCACACATGCACATACATATTTCTATCACCACCCAGTGCACTTCTGAGAACATCCCCCGCTGCCCCCCACCCCGGACCTGCACTTGGGTCAGTCTGAGTTAGCTCTAAATGGGACAAAAAGAAATTCCCAGGTTCTTCTGACAGTGCCATATGGTTTCTGAGCTAGTCTGCTGTGATATTCCTTAGACCTATAAAGTAGCATGTTACTTCCCTCCCTGTTAAGAGAACATAGTTCGTTCACTCTTGGAAACAAAGTCCCACTCCTAGCTTGCTTTAGCTGCCACACATCTTTGCTTTGTCTCTACTCCTTGTTCCTTCCTTCTCTCCAAAAAAAAAACCACACACACACACACACACACACACACACACACACACACAAAGAGACACTTCCTCCTATTGCTGTGCTCACCATCGCTCTCCAACATGATTCCTGATACACAGGAAATACTCCATAAATAGCGAATCTATGAATAAATGAACAGATGGAAGGATGAATCTACCTCACCTCTTTCTCCCACTCCCAAATCTGCTTCTTCAAGGTGAAAGCCCTTTGTTTGTAATACTGAGCCACCAATATCTCACTACAGTCCAGATTCCCTTTACAGTATGGTCTCAATCTAGGTAGCACTGCCAACTTGGAGGGGATAATTCTTTTTTGTGGGGCCCTTCATGTTCATTACACTGTACATGCTCTGTTGTTCATTGCAGGATCATAGTAGCATTCTTGTCCTTTACACACCAGATTCCAGCAGCACCCATCCTTCAGTTGTGACAACCAAAAATGCCTCGGCACAAGCCAAGTGTCCCCACCAGAGGGACTGGGGACTCTCCCCCAGTAGAGAAATACTGCTCCAATCTGTCAAACTACTTCTGACAAAAATAAAATGATAAAATGACTCCTACCAACTTAGAGTATACAATGTGAGGCTCGGATGCAATGATTGCATCCGCATGCAAGAATTAGTAGATACATTACTCATGATACTTTATTTTTTAGTCCAACCAGGGAAATCTTCAAAAGTTCTAAAATTACACTGACTAACTGGGTTTGCCTCCTGCTGTGTCTCTTACTGGCTGTGTGACCTCTGGATGGTGCCTTAACCTCATATTAACTCAAGAATGAGAACTCAACATTATCATTAATATGAGGAGGATAAAAATAGTACTCTCAATAATATGTATGTCACGAGGTCTCTATGAAAACTCAATGAGCTAATGTAAACAAAATGATTCCTAGAAACTAGTGAGTGCAATAATGCTAAATGTTAGTAATAACAAAAATGAAAAAAATAATAATGATAATATTTGTAGTTGTTACTTGTCTTGCCAGTGATACTCGTCTATATAACTATACCAGAAATTCTCAGTCATAATCTATAGTGTTACCTAAAGGCACAATGAACACATTTATCAAGATTCCAGTGGGGAAATTTTTAGACAAATTTTAACCTGAAGACATATTAGCTGTTTTATCAGGGGTGGGAGGTACTTACCTAAGAGTAAGTAGCTACTTAATAAATACTGAGGCTATAGTATGTATAGTAAATAACTGAATGAACACAACATTTAGCCCACAGGAACAAGAAACCAAGTTTTAGCAGTATCCAGTCTTGTTTTTTTGTTTTTTTGTTTTTGTTTTTGTTTTTTTTTTTTTGCTATAATAGTCTGTTTTACACCTTCCAGAATTATCAGATTTACCCCACTCCGTATTTCCAACTGGCTATGAGGCAATGCCTCTTAGACACAGTATGTCAAATGAAATCCATTATCTCCGCTTTCTCATCTCCCAATTCCCCACCCCAGCCACCCAGCAAAATGACCCCGTTTCTTTTGGTGTTGATGACATTCATCAACCCCCATGCCAGAAGTCTCAATATTAGCTTCATCTGTTTCTCAATTCTAAATCTCAAAATAAAGTCAGCTACCAAAATCTTTGAGAGGTGGCTAGAAGCATCCTTTTCTCTGAATTCCCACTGCTTCCTGGGCCAGGGTCTGGTCCACCTTGTAAATCCACCGGATCCAATATCTGACCCTCTTCCCTCATACTTTCCTCTTAGGGACAGGAGCAAAAAACGGAGCCTCTTTCTTTGAAATAAACATTTCCTTAATCATCTCTTAGGTATTACCTAATCTGTTATGAACATTTTTAATGTGGAATTTTACAACAAATTACATAGGAGAATACTCTGTGTCCCCAAATGTTTGAATAAAATGAAATACATTCATTGTCTTTTGGAATTTATGATCTGCACAAAGCTCCATGAAGTTTCCTGGCTGGCATGAAAAACGATTCCTCCTTGATCTAAGAATTCTGTTTAGGGGCGCCTGGGTGGCTCAGTCGGTTAAGCGTCTGACTCTTGATTTCTGCTCAGATCATGATCTCAGGGTCATGAGACAGAGCTCCAGGTTGGGCTCCATGCTCAGCACAGGGTCTCATTGTTTTTCCCCTCGGCTTCTCCCCTTCCCCACTCTGAGCACAAGCACACACTCTCTCTCTAACAAATAAATAAAATTAAAAAAAAGAATTTCGTTTTGCACCTTGGACACCCCAGAGATAGTTAAGTTCTATCTCTTTATAAGTCCTGTACTTAGTAGGTATTCAACACATCCTTGCTAAAGTAATGTTCTGGTCTCTGCATCTTCCAATGGGACAGACAGGATTTATCTTTTACTTCCATTATGTGCCTTATTTTCTTAAATTTCCCAGGGCTTTTTAAAAGCTGTTTGCTACCACTTTCACCTCTCCTCTTTCCAAATTCTTTGCATTCCACTCTGTACTCAGGCTTCTTTAAAAATGAGGCTTTGTTTAAAGCAGTTTTTCCCATTGCATAGCTTTTAAAACTACCAGGGAGCCAAAAAAAAAAAAAAAGTATTCGGTTTTATGTATCATAAATCTGATGGACCAGCACAGACTAAGCCCTAGATTAACCAAATAAGAAAGCATCATCTAAAGGATGGTCAATATGTGTTTACTTAATTCTCTACCACCACCCTCCAGGGGTCTTTGCAAGCATTTCCACAGCCAGAATGCCATTTAGTAAATTGCATGGTGCCTAAAACAATAAATATGCCCTCCCAAGTGTCCAATGTGTTCACTGGGAAAAAAAATAAATTAATAAACAAAACAGTCAAAAGCAAATCAAAATTGGGCTGACTAGAGGGGACTAGATGGAAATGAGGTATGTAACTTACAGAGATAGTAGCACCAGGCTATTGTGGACAAATTATGTATTTCAAAAGCTCTTTAAAAAAATACACAATCAAAAGGAGTTTTCTATGTCCCTATTTATGTTTGTGAGTTCCAGAAGTTCTGCTGAAAGATGTAGACTTTTCCATATTATTGAGCCAATTAATCCACAGATTTTAAGACCCAGTGCCTATCTCTCGCTAATCCTTAATATTTCATTTATCCTTCGATGATATACTGATTGATTCAGGTAACAGTCTGCATTGTAAATCATTCTTTGACTTTAAGAATTATAAATTCCCTCTTCTCCACCCACTTTCCAAACACACATCCTTTAATCAACAAAGCATTGGCAGAGGTTTCCCAGAACGTCTGACAAATGTAAAGGCCTAAATGAATTAATTTGTGAAAAGCAAAAGCAATGTTGTATGTTCTGATGCCAAAGACAAATGACCAAACTACAGTGTCTCAAAAAAATAAAAATCTTTAGAGGTTAATGGGTCACAGCAACCACTTTCCTAATTAAAAGTGGCTCTGATTCCTTTCTCAATTCTTTGCCTTCAGATGGATTTGGGATTGTATCATTGATTAGCTTTTAAATCATTTTGAGACACTAAAGAAGAAATTTTAAATTGTTAGTAAAAAAAAAAATATTTTCCCTCAAATAAAATTGTCTTTTGCTATACTGCTTAAAGTCACACTTTATAAATCCTATTTAGGAGCAGTGAAGACTTACAGTCGGGGTTACTGAACACTAAAATACTGTCCTGTAGCAGGGCAGGGAGTTGCTATGAATTTGCAGTGTCAGCTTGGTTAGAACCAGTAAAAATGCCAGATTTTTCAGAAGAGGGCCTTCAGATGGCACTCTGATTGAAGGAGAGAGATAGGATTTCTCTTGAACCTTCACATGCTTGGCAAGTATGCTGATTTTCCTTAGATGTTTATTCACAGTGGCATGGCTGGGAGGGTCTGTTAGGCATGGGATGGGGGTTAAAGCCCTCTTAATCACATGTTGGAGCTGCCACATTGGTGGACCAGTGCCAGTGTCCTCTTTGGGAAATTAAATAAAATGTCTTGACATCCCTTTTGGAAGATAATGATTCTAATAATTACAGGTAGCATTGGTGGTGTGCTTCCTAAGCATTTTATGCAACCGCCCAATGAGACAAATAATACTCTTCTCATTCACAAATGAGAAAACTGAAGTACAAAACTGGCAGAGGATCTTCTCAAGGTCACACAGCTGGAGACCCAATTTGAAATTAGGAAGTTTGATTCCAGAAGCTATTCAGTCCCCCTCATCACTAGGAACTTCAGGTATTAATGACTTGGGCACCCATGAACACAAAGAGCTTTCTCGCAGTGAACTTTGGAGGATGACACCGACAGAAGCTCGGGCACATCCAAATATAAGGGGGAGAAAAAGAAGGATGAGGATGAAGAGCATGCAGTCAAAATGGAGGCTAATAAGCGTTTTTCTCTATCAGAATGGAAATGAAGTCCATCTTAAAATTCAATTTTGAAGGGGATGTGACTATCAAAAGCAACCATGTTATGAGTATTTCAAATAATGTCAAACAAGTGGGTTCATTTGTCAAGATTCATGGTGTGTTATTTGATAACAGGAAAATGAACTGGCTTGTAGATCATCTTAAACAGCTGATTCATTTAGTGTGCTTTGTTAATATGCCTCATTTTTCAAGTTTGAAAAGTGAATCAACCGGGTCCTCCTACATTCTTAAAAAATGTGTGATTTTGTGTATGTAGGCTTGGAAGGAGGTTTGTTGTGTTTTTAACCCCTACATGTTTTGGAGGTACATTGGATATGATGGATATGAGTTAGAGTTTTGTTTGTTTCCCCTTTTTTGTGTGTTTTAACAAAGCATTTGATATATCCAATAAATGCTGTTCACATATCAATAGGGTATAGCAAATCATTAAAAACATCTTTCATAGAGTTAAACATATTATATGAACACGTCTGAAAGGAGGGCTGTCATATACACACACTAGCTAGATAATTTTAAAATGGGGTCCTCAAACTTGTCATATTGCCATTTTGAAGAAGATAATTATTTGCTGTGGGGGCCTTCCCTGTGCATTGTGGGATATTTAACAGCACCTTTATGACTAGATGGCAGGCACACTACCCTGCCTACAAGATGTGGATACTAAAAATGTTTCTAGATATTGTAAAATGCTCCCTATGGGGTAAAAGTGCTCCTGGTTGATAATCACTGCCTTAAACAGATCCAGGCTCTCTCCTTGAAGAACTAGTATCAATACAGTGCTCCTCTTGGAATAATAATAGTAACTCAATGGCCTACAACCCACTTCATTGAAGAACCCCCTCACCTATGAAGTTCTTACCCCCAAGAATATGTAACATTCACCTTCCCATACCTCTACTATCCATAACTAAGATGTTGGTATGCCACATATTATCTGCAGCAGACTAGGTCTGAAACATACTTCTTCCTCTTATTGAAAACATAACTCTTTCACAAAGAGAATTTTAAATATTTTTTGCATGCAATTCCCCTTGGCTGGGAATCACAGGGCCTTGATGCCAAACTGCAGTCAATTCTATTCCCGGCATCTGGTTGCTGGCAGGATCCTGAAGCAGTTGGTCTGGTGGTTTTTTGGAGTAGCCTTGGACTCCATCACACAGCACTCTGTTCTGCTGATGGTCTCCCCAATTTGTTTTTATTCATCTCCAGTGCAATAGAATTTGTAGTCTTTTATCCACTCAAGGGTAATGCCCTGAATAAAGTCTCCCGTGGGACTGACATGCCAAGTCTTTTACTATCCAAAAATGAATACAAACCGCATTCCTGTCCTAAATCATACATTATTTAGCCTGCACGTACACATGCAATCCATCGCTCAGTGGATCACACTGCTGCGAGCTATTGAATTCCTCTCCCAGACGGTATAATTTCCACATAACCTTGCTTCTGCAGACCTGTCCTCTATTGTGAACACAACACAATCAGGTAGCCATGGCAAGCACTGTAGCTGTCACTGGAGTAGCTGTAATAGCCTCAAATAAGGGTGTGCATAAATATTGTCCATGTGAGCAATAATAAATGCAGCTAAATGAATATCTAAGGCAAGATGTACGATTTTAGCCATGGTCTCATGAATCACATATATTATAGCTTTGCAATTTTATGCTAGGCAATTGCTCTTCCATTATCTAGAATATGACTATAGAAAACAATTGTTTCAATTACACCTTTTATAATAGAATTTGGTCAAAACATGCCCCACTTCTCTTTTCCTACCCATAGATCAGATAAGGAAATAAGCATTAAAGGACAAGACTCCTCACAAAAGGCAATCACTTGCACATTCTCTATCAACTGGTCTTGGTAATAGCCACTGTCAACAGTGGTAACATGGTGCTGAAGAATTCCACATTGCCTTCTGGGAATCCTGCTTGACCACTAACTAGGCACTTAAACCTCTAGTCACGAGAAAAATAGGAATTGTGATTATCTCACCTCATAAGACTGGTTTAGTATATAAATTACATATAAAATATTTAGCAACTGGCTAATAAATATCTGTTGATCTTATTATTTTCATCAGCAGCATCATGATGCAGATCCTTAAAAGAAACACTATTCTCTCAATCCTAGTTGGAGCAATTTACCTTCAAGCAGGTGCTATAAGAATCAATCATTTATTTTCTTAAGGATGGAAGCCACTATCCTTGAGATGAAACTATGTCACTAGAACTATGGTTTGTCATTTTCATCAAGAATCAAAAAGTAATAACTTAGCACTGATGAAACAATCACTGTGGATTGAATGACTAATTAGTTTCAAAGGTATTTACAAACCACTACTGAGGTTTTATTAAAATTCTGTTAGGATGAGATTCACTTTTGTAGTAAATATTAGTTTTTAAAAACCTCAGCAGATTGCATAATCACACCTCGCTCTCTGCTATTTAGAAATAGGATTAATCTAAAGTCATTGAATTCCATTCAGAGGTTTGGATATTAAATGACATTTTAAAATTCATGGTACTTGGAAACACAAGTAAACTAGTTATTGTTCATTTTAAGCACCTATATACCAATTTCATTAAAATTTACAAGCTAGAGAAGAGCGGCTGCTATAAATGATGCCAGCGGCCCTTTATAAAGACTGCTCAGTTCTCCAAATGCCGATGACATCTGGTCTTTGCTCCCATCCATCTTTTAATTTGGCCAACTCTTGATCTCTTTAAGGAAAAATAAACAAAATTAAAATACATTTCAAAATTTGAGGTACATATGGCATTTGTTTAAAGTCTACACTTAGAAAATAAGTCCAACAGCTTATGATTCCAATATTAATAAGGATTGATTCTTCATGCAAAGGAAAAAAATCAGCCATGATTGGTACCCTAGGTAGACATTGCAAAGTCACCTCTGTTATAAACAGTAATTGTTAGAATTCCTGAGAAATATCAAAAGTGACTATAATCCCTGAGATAAGACCTCTGTTCCATTTGTCCCGGGTATGTCTCAGAAATCAGTTCAAATATTTGCTTTTGTAGTGGGCTAGAATCACTAGGAAAATACTGAAAATCCAGAACAAGTGACCATAACCTCTTGTGAGATCTCTGGGTTAGCCAATGGTCAGCAACTCAACTCCAAATGCAATCAGAGATAAAGAGGAGATTTTACAAAGAGTCAAACAATTATACTTGAGTCACATTCTTATACCTTATAAGATATGTTTACTTAATTTTTTCAGTTTAGTTTTTTCCCCCTATCATGTCCACTTTGACTGTTTTCCTATTTTTAAATAATATTCTATGTTTCCTAGTCTAATAATCTATTTCCCTAACACTACAATCAGTAGTATTGTCAACAGTTAGTTGCACCATCTTCATTAAGTATGCTATCCTAAAAAAATGAAGACCAATAAATGTAGCTTACAGGGTACCACTATAAGATATGTGGTCCTAGTACTTTATTGTGACTAAATGAACACTTTCAAAGTTTTCTTCTTCAGCCATGAAAACAGATATAATGAGCCATTTCCACTCAATTGACTAATTTACATATTAACAAATCATATTACTGACTTGATTACTAATAGTTATGCATGATAGTAATGAAGTATTTTGTTTCAAACCATGTATAACAAAAATTATTACCAATAATGGAAGGACAATCAGAACACCAAATGGTATTAAGACTTTTTTTGATACACTAAATGATTCTGTCCAATTAAATCAGAATTTACTTTTTCTGAACGTAAATCTATGTTGACTTAGGAGCAATGCAACAATAGCATAAAGAACAAATGCAGCAAAATCTGATTTCTTTATTGAGGCTTTCATTCCACATCCATAATGTCACTTTCTCTAGCCCCAATATAACCCTGTTTTGCTATTTCCCAGTGCTCATTCACCTCTTTTGCCATACCACAATCGCATCTGAATCTATATTTTGTCTTCCTCTCTTCATTTGTAATGCCTGAGCTGCAATCGTATGCCTTTTCCTAGAGTGACACTAAAATGTATCTCACAAACTAGGGTATTTTGAGAGTAAAAGTGGGAGATATTGATAATTATATCAGGACACAGGTATAAATTGAGACTGTCCAAAGAACCTTGGAATATATGGCCATCCTATGATTATTTTCTATTTAACTAAATCTACACATTCCTCTAGAATCACCTAAAGTTCCACCCCTTGTCATAGCATTTTCCTTCTATTACTTTAGACCTATTTCACTTACCCCTCTTTTTAGTTTCTAGTAATTAAATATCCACAAAAGGTTATAAAATAATTTCAGTACATCATACCTGCATATCAATAAAAGGTTACAAAATAATTAACAAGCACAGCAATGACTAATATTCACTGAACATACCCTATATTCCAGGCATTGTTTAAGGAATTTTATATTGGTTTATTTAGATGACCTCAGAACTTATGGAGGTAGGTATTATTATTATTACCCCCCTATTGAAGATGAGAATACAGAGATTTGAGGAGTTTAAATGACTCTTTGAGGTTGTTCAGCTACTCTGTGACAAATTCAGAGCCTGAAATGAGGCAGTCTTCACTCCAGTTAACTTCAGATTTAACTCTAAATATGGACAGTCCAATGTGATAGACACTAGTTACATGTAGCTATCTAAATTTAAATAAAATTGATGTATATTAGTTAAAATTTAAAAATTCAGTTCCCCGGTCACACTAGCCATGTTTCAAATGCTCAAAAATATGTAGCTACTAACTGTTATATTGGACAGGAAAACATAGAACATTTGCACCACCACATAAAGTTCTACCACACAGAACTCATGTAGATCATTCTTTCAGATACAAGGCCTCAACTCCCCAGACTACACTGCACAAGTACAATACCTAAATGTGGTGAGCAAAATAATGGTCATGATTTCTATGCCGTTATCCATAGGGCTTTTTTTTTAAGATTTTATTTCTTTATTCATGAGAGACACAGAAAGAGGCAAAGACACAGGCAGAGGGAGAAGCAGGCTCTCTGTGGGGAGAGCCTCATGCAGGACTTAATCCCAAGACCCCAGGATCACACCCCGAGCCAAAGGCAGATGCTCAACTACTGAGCCATCCAAGTGTTCCCATAGGGCCTTTTTTTTGTTTTTTTAAGTGCAATTACTCTTCTTTCAGTAGAGACCATATTTCAGTTTTTCTCCTTCAGGAGTGGGTCTAGATTTTGGCATATAAAAACTCTCTTTCAACTGATACCTCCGTTGGCCAAAAGTGGAAATTATTAAAAGATATTTCTGGAAAGTAAAATATAATCTGTGAGAAGAACAAGATGTATTTTATTTGCTTTTAATCAAAACCAAGGTTTCATCTGTATTTTAAAATCTCTTCATACCAAGAAAGAGGAGCAATAGAGATAAACTGCTGGTACAGAATAAATGTCTCTGTCTTTGGCAGGCAAGCTTCTGGCCTGGGAGGAAGCTCCACATTTTCAGTACATCTTACCTGCATATCACAAAAGAAAAGCACCCTTACTCCCCATGTATTATATACTATTCTACCAATCTTATTTCTCTTTAAACTGAACCAAGGAAAATAAGGAGAATGCTTTTGTATAGTGAACTACAGAAGCAATTCAGCAAATTTAAAAACAATAACCTATATTCCATGACATAAAATAGTTATGTTGTTTTATTAGCCAATTCATTCATATTTTATTGATGTAACAAAATTAAATGTAAACAGAACCTACGCTTCAAAAGTCCTAAATCTTAGAAATTTGGACTATAAAACACAATAATTTCCTCAAGAAGACAATGTTGGAACACAGATCAAAAATGCAACAGCAATTAATACATGCAAAATAATTGCTTCATTATAAAACCTGGAAGAAGCACTTGCACAAATAATTTTCTCTGAATATATTTTCAACATTTATTGTGTTTTGGTCCAAGAGATGATAACTATGAGAATAAATTAATGTTCAAGTTCAACAAAAAGTGATCTGATAATAAAATGAATATTAGGGGGCAGCCCGAGTGGCTCAGCAGTTTAGTGTTGCCTTCGGCCCAGGGCCTGATCTTGGGGACCTGGGACTGAGTCCCACGTCAGGCTCCCTGCATGGAGCTTGCTTCTCCCTCTGCCTGTCTCTCTCTCTCTCTCTCTCTCTCTGTCTCTCATGAATAAATAAAATCTTTTAAAAAATGAATATTAGGCATTTATATTGTTAACTTAGTTATTAAAATTTTAAAATCAGAAACTTATATTTATACATTCAAACTTTTATTTCTCTGCAAACCTGTATGGAGATTCCCGTTTTCTGTATATTTTAAGACAGTATGCCTTGTACCTTAGAAAAGTTCAAAATAGTATAGGCACATCCAATTCCTAGTGCATCTTCTTTGTTGTACAGTTACTGGAGATTTTTTTTTTTGACCAGTGATATTCTCTATAACCAAGGCAATGACCTATCTCTAAAAAGAAAGTACTGCTTTTCCTTCTCCAAACTACTCTTGTTCTTTTTAAATAAGTGACTGATGCTTCAGAGACTGGCAAATAAAGGGCATTTGCCCCTAATTGGTAGACTCTTCAAAGGCTTAAGAAGAAGGAAATATTATTATTATTATTGTACAATGACTAAGAGCATAAGTGCTGAAGCCACATGACCCACGTTCAAGTCCTGCCTTACCACTTACTGTCTGCATGGCCTTGGGCAAATTACCTAAATTTTTCTGCCTCAGTCTCCTCATCTGTGAAACCGAGGATAATAACTACCTCTGAAAACTGTTAGACATTTCATATGAATTATTATGTGTAAAGCACGGAGAATAAAGCCAGGAACACAATAAAGCCCCCTATGGGTGCTTGCTATTATCATTACATATATCTGAGAGCAGTTTACAATATTCATTGCTATCATGAACAATAATGTTGTTTTAAGTAAGAGGAATATTGGTTGGGCTATTAACTGATCTAGCAAACTCTGATTTGCCTAGTGTTAAAATCTTAAAATCCAAAGTCCATTGAAGCTTGTTAAACTGAAATTCTCTAGATTAGAAATCAAGAAATGTTAATCTTCAATGAGACTTTAGGGTCAGTTAGTACTATTTTAGCTATTGATACTGATTGCCTCCAGACATACTGATGAGAAGACAGAATAATTTTTTAAAGACAAATATAAACTTTCACAAGGGAAGTCATTTTCAGAATACACAAACTCTAGGAAAATATCTATAAATTGTGAAAGTGTTCATTAAAGAAGATATATCTTATTGCCAGTGGAAAAAGCTTCTATCAGTTAAATAACACACTTACTACTAAATGTCCATGCACTTAACTGAAAGGACTTTTATATGCAAAAAATAAACTGTACTAATTTCATAGTTTCTAACTCTAAAAATAATTAGGTTTCTAAAAATTGTTGCCCTGCAAGGATATTTTGTAGGTAAACAATTACTTAAACTGTTTATTTCAGTTTAATTATATCCCTAATTTCTAGCAAGTTGCATGATATGTGCCCTAGGGTAACTGTAACAGATAGTCTATAGTATAAAAAGGGGATAGTCATACATTTATACACTCCAAAGTACTTAAGACATCTTCAATATTCCAGAAAATTTTGTTTTGTTTTGTGTCAGTTTAGAGAACTCTATGTATCTTTGAGCAAACTTAGATAAAAGCCATTTATAAAGTATAATTACTAAGAGTTTTCCAAGAGTGACCCCCTTCCTTTGCCTCCTCAAGAGAAGCCTCAGAGTTTGCTCTATTCAGTAGAAAGCAAATTGGTTGAAGTGGGGGAACAAATCAGAAAACGAACTCAGAATTACTGCTGATATTCCAGTTCTGTGAGGAAAAAACAAAAACAAAGGTTCTGATGTATAACTTTGCTGATTTCTGAAATGTAAATACTCCTACATGGTGGATTTTAACCTACTAAGAGTTCAACACCTGGCTCACAAAACTTAGACTTTAATCTTTTTTTTTTTTTAATTTTATTTATTTATGATAGGCACACAGTGAGAGAGAGAGAAGCAGAGACATAGGCAGAGGGAGAAGCAGGCTCCATGCACCGGGAGCCCGACGTGGGATTCGATCCCAGGTCTCCAGGATCGCGCCCCGGGCCAAAGGCAGGCGCCAAACCGCTGCGCCACCCAGGGATCCCAAACTTAGACTTTAGTAACCAGCTCTCACATGCAGTATCAGCCACCTCCCGCACCCCATCACATCAAAAAATGAATGTGACCATAGTTGAAATGTTATTTAATGGCCCAACTTCCTGGAAGACATAAACAAAGGAAAGAGTTTATATGCCTGAGTAGTAAAGAAGCTAGAAACACCCTGGGAAAACAGAATACAAATTTCTTGGTATATCTGTCTCAGTTGCTAGGACCAGATGACACCATGAGAGAGTACGTGACTGGAATGTGCAGACTGATTTAGGAAATCTCCATGATCTAATGGAGTAATAGGACAGGAAGCAAAAGAATTTCTTGAAAAAAGATGGGACTCAAAGAGAACCTTTGCATTCATTGGCCAACAGAGGACTTCTTTAAAAGAAAGTAACTTTATGTTGTCATTCCTTGAGGTACAGAACACTCAAAGTCTACTTTAAACTCTTTGAGGGCAGAACATTAACACCATGGATTTGATATATCTTAACACAGACAACCAAACATAAGCAACTAAACTATGACAACATCTATTACCAAACAAAAAGTAATAGCATTAAACTACTAGAGTAATAATAAAAGTTGCTTCCTTGAAATCATAATATCAATAGTTCTGTAAGTGTTGTTTAATTCAGGAAATGGGTTAATTAACAGCTTGTGGAATTAAACATTTTAATAAGATAGCTTTACATATTAATATATTCACAGATATATCCCATCACCCTTTCTACTTAGAACCAACATCATACAGAACCCAAAATTTTGGCTGATAATGGGTAAACAACTTGTTTACAGTTTACAAAATATGTACAGTGTAGCAAAGGCTAGAATTATAGCTCCTTTTAGTTTTGCAAATGCAACAAATGATTTTTTTTGTTTCTATACAAAGATCTCTTAAAGCTATTGGCTTTAAAAATTTCCATCCAGAATCTGGACTTGAGAGAGGTATCTAATTAGAGAAAAGTTATATTATACCAAAGAAAGACCAAAACCTATTATCAGACAACCAATACAAATTTAATCCATACTATAACATGTATAAAACAGAACTTAGAATTCATCTTGTAAATTCAACAGTAACATAAAACTAAACATTATTATGAGAAAATATTTTAAGAGATAAAATATCCAAGGACAATTATTCCTTAACGTTGTAAAGAAACAAAATTAGAGGAACAGTAGAGGCAGTTGACAGTAGCATAGTGTTCTCAATACATATAATTGCAGGATAAAAAGCAAAAGAAAGATACATAGAGAAATTTAATATGCACCCAAGTGTGGTCTATATTAACATCTATTAAAGTATAAGAGAACAGGGGTGCCTGGGTGGCTCAGTCAATTAAGCATGTGACTCTTGATTTCAGCTCAGATAATGATCTCAGGGTCATAATCTTAGGGCCGTGAGATCAAGCCCCACGTCAGGCTTTGTGCTGGGTGTGGAGCTTGCTTAAGATTCTGTCTCTTGGGGCACCTGGGTGGTTCAGTGGGTGAGCATCTGCCTTTGGCTCAGGGTATAATCCCAGGGTCCTGAGATCGAGTGCCGCAAAGGCTCCCTACAGCGAGCCTGCTTCTGCTTCTGCCTATGTCTCTCTGCCTCTGTGTGTGTGTCTCTCATGAATAAATAAATACAAATCTTTTTTAAGAAATTATCTTTCTCTCTCTTGCTCTCTTTCTGCCCCTTCCCATGCTCACTCTTTCTCTCTCAAAAAAAAAAAAAAAAAAACCAAAAACCAAAAAAACACAGAAAACAAACAATGAAGTACAAGAGAACAGAATGCCTCTGTTCAGTGCAAATTTTTAAGAGAATGTCTGTTTCTTTTATTGCAACCTATACTCTTCATAATAAGTAAAGAACAACATATTTTACTATTCAGAGTGATTATTTTAAGTTATCAGAATAAGGAGAGCTGTGCATTGGTCAGATTTTATAACCAGTGTCCTCAAAAGTAATAAATGGAATTAATCTGATTGCTTTCTCCTGTGGTTTCAGAAATCAGTAATGACAGAGATAAAAATAAAATGAGAAAAGAGACTAACAACATAGAACTTTCTCTACCAGAGTGGTGACTTCTACTCAAATGAATTATGGTCTATCAGTAAACTCACATTTGAGACCTTTTTTTTTTTTTTTTTTTTTTGGCACGGGGATATCATTTAATCCAGTGAAAATAGAATAGGCATCCACTGTGCTATGTTCTGATTGCATTGGAGGAAGGTAAAGATTCTCGAAACATAGAGTACATACACCACAGTGGCAGAACTGCTTCTTAATAGCCAATACCTTCCCATATAGGCATAAAGCAGCATAAGATCCTAGCACACCTACCTCTGGCAAGAAGCATTGTTTGGAGTATTATAATATTCTCAAATGTTGACTGTACACACATTCTAAGGTTGGCTAAGCTATGTGCAAAGGCAGTTTTCCTTTTATTTATTGGATTTCACTAGTCATTAATTTCAGTCAGCACCAAGCCTTCTGGCAAAGCCAGTTAGTGTCCTATGTTAGCAATTTGAGATAGACAGACATATCTCTAATCTTGGTCACTGTTCTATTGTGGACACAATCTTCCGTCCTGCATAAAGGCAGAGATGATGACAGAAAAACAACAACAACACAACACATACATTTTGCACTTGCTTTCTCTTGATTAGAAGGATGAAAATGACATGAGTCAATGTGTTCCATTTACTTTGAGCTACTTATCTCACCCTGGCAGGTCAAATAAAGATACAACTTGTTTATGAATGGAGTGAAAATAAAGATTACTTTTGTAGCTTATACACCAATTTTTGTGACCAATCAATATCCTTATATCTTATCCCTACCTAATCTTATAGATTATTTGTTATTGAAGACAGAGAAATTGGGAAAATTAGGAAATTATCAGTGATATTCCAAATTTGTTCATTATATACACTTAAATTTCAGGGAGTTGCCTTCCTGTGAACTAGAACACATCTTATATGTGAATAAAAATAATTATTCAACATTTGTTTTGCTGGCAGTGGAGTATTGATAACTGACAGTCAATTCCCCTCCATTGGCAGGAATTCAAGATCCTTTGTGTACTTCTGAAAATACTTTTCTGGATGAAATTAGTTATAATTCCTGAAACTCTCCAAACAGAATTAATGTTACACATCAACATGTTTCCGGCTTTGGTATATAGTCTACTATGATTTGGATTTGAGTTACACATCTCTGATTTAAACCAGTTTTCAAGTTCTACTTAAACATATTACTCAAGTTCTATGCTACTCAGAAAATGTAACATTCTTTGTATTTTTTAATTAATTAATTAACATTTATTTTTAGAGGGGGTTAGGGGCAGAGGGAAAGAGAATCTTAAGCAGGCTCCATGCCCAGAGCACAGCCTGATTCAGGGCTCAATCTCACAACCTTGAGACCATGACCTGGGTTGAAATCAAGCATTGGACACTTAACATCCTAAGTCACCAGCCACCCCATATTTTTCAATTGAAGTACAATTGATATACCATGTCACATTAGTTTTATGTATAAGAATCATTCTTTTTGGCTAGAATTTGTGTGCAGGATATTAAGGAATACTAATATATTCCGCTAATATATAAGGTACTAATAAATATTCCCTGATTACAATAATTAGAAAATTGTAATAATATAGATTAGAGCTACACAATTGAAGATTATAAGTCTGAACATGGTGAAAGTTGAAAAGCAACAGATGCTTTCTTAGTCTGTTGCGGCTGCTGTAACAAAGTATACCACTGACTGGGTGGCTTAGAAACAGTAGAGCTTTATTTTGCAGTTTTGAAGGCTGGAAGTCCAAGACCTGCTGAGTACAGATAAGGGTACTCTCCAACTCCCAGATTTCTCATCATATCTTCACCTGATAGAAGGGAAAAGGGGGCATATGGGTCTCTTTTATAACAACACTGATCTCTTCTTTAAGAGCTCCACTCTCATGATCTGAGCATCTCCCAAAGCATGCTTTCTCAATACTGTCACATAGGACATTAGGATTTCAGTACATGTTCATGGATACAAACATTCAGACTACATCAGATGCTTAGGTCCAAAACAATCAGCATGGGGGCATACATGGCCAAAGATTAAGAATATGTACTTTGTGAAAATTAACATCGGCCCCCCAACAAAAGGACAGATTCAGGTTTTGCAGTGTCTAAAACTTATACAATATGAGAGACCCATTTAAAAAAAGAATCAAATTTATAAATATAAAGTTAGTTACGAAGCGAATATTGACTTAGAATGAAAAAAGACGTTGCGAGAAGTCACCAATTTTAAAAGCTGATAACACAAACATCAAAAAAATACTAGAAATAACAATATTAACTCCCTAACATACTTCAAAATAATTTTCCCTCATTTTTTGTTTTCTGCATACTTTGATTGCCTCATCATATAGCGGTATTTTCATAACATTTTCAATAAAAAGAATAAAAAGATAATTCTGTGTGTCCTCTAGTGCTTGATAGAAATGTATTTTTTTATTGGTAGCTTAGAACAGTTTTCTTTTCAGCTCTACAACTCACTAATGGTAATGGTTTCTAAATTGTTAGAATGGTAAATTTTAGGACTAAAAATCAGGAAGAATTTTGCATAGACCTATCTTTTGGCTTTAGGTTTTACAAATCTTTTTTTTTTCCTTCTACTTCCCATATACTTCCAGTGTTGGGCACCAGAGGCCACACACCTATCACAATAGGACCTTGTGGCAGCATATCCCTGCCACAATGACCAGGATATCAATACAGTGCACAGTTTGGAAACCATTCTTACCACAGAACAGCTAGTGATAATACAAATATATATATCATTAAATCCAGATTAAATGCATCTCCCATCACCACCTGACAAAAGGGAAAGTGCAATGGGGAAGCTGAAGTAGAGAAAGACAAGGGTCTTAAAAATATCTTTCTTCTACAAATTTTTCAAACCCATATCACCAGGTAAACATGTTACTAGGCAATGGAGGAATGTGGCTTTTGTCAGGGGGTAAAGTTATATAATTCGGATGGTGCACCACTGGCCATTTTTAAGGAGAAGGATACAAAATTAAGATATAAGATTAGATAGACAATCACTAAAAGGCTGGAGAGAAGGAGGGGCCCTAAAGCTTGAATTTCATCAGCTTCTAGGCAAACCTGCTGCCATTGACTCCTTAGCCCACCTTCCCAGTCATCCCTCCATCTCTAACGCATTCCAATAGGTGATCTCCCATTTTCACAGGTAAGTACCTTGTGTGACCATCTGTCCCTATGCTTTTCTACTTACTCTTCTTTCTGCCTACCTAGACCTATATCCTCCGGTGTCCTTTTCTGGGCACTTTCCCTAATGGCTCACTGGGCTGAAGAGCACCATCAAGTGTTACCCCAGATAATGGCATGAACATTCCACAGTACATTATGCCTTGAATATCAAACTTGAATTTAGCAGTCATCATTCACAGATCAACTGCGTCTTGGGGACTTAACATCTGGATACATCTGTTTTCTATTTTCATGGCTCTGTCTCATTCAGGCACTCAGTCCTGCTTACACTTCTTTCTCAGTGTCTCGCACATCTGTCTTTCCCATTCATTTCACTCTTCCTATTCTTGTCTGGGAGCACTTTACTTCACATATGGATTAATATAACTGTCTCCAAATTGTGTTTCCTGTTCCCAAGCTCCAAATACTCTAATCTATCCTGCATGCAGCCTTAGCTTTATCTTCCTAAAACAAAACTTAATTTCCATACTTTATCCTCATGTTGAAAAAAAAGGAAAACCCGGAAATGCTCTTCATTGTCTAAAGATCAGTTCCTTAGACTGACATTCAAAGGCTCTGGACCATATTCACGAAGCCTCCTTGACCATTAACACACAAAAATATAAATTCTTATTTCCAAATGTTCATAAATTTTACTATTTTATGTTTGCAAGTTATTCCAATTTATTTTTATAAATTTAAAATAACATGATGCTTTTTTGCTGAAAAGGAAAACTATTGCTCTGTGCACATCTGAGTACTTATTACTCAATAAAGAATTTCATTTCCAAATTGACAATTTCTACAGTTCACTTGCTTTTCACCAGAAATTCCAGCACAACTGGGCACTTATGAGGGCCCTGTTGAGTAATACCAACCCTAAGAGCAGAAATATATTTGCATGATTTACATTTACAAAAGATGCAAGTTATACACATCTTCATTAAGCAGGAGAAAGCTCCAGTGTGCCTGCTTACATCTAAATGGCCTGGGAATTGTCCTTCTCAGCATTCATCAGCCATCCTCTCATTTTATTCTATTAGGAGGGAGGGACGAGCAATGGAGACTGATCAATGTGCCAGTGAGTTTTATGGCTGTGTTTTAGAATGACCTATATTAAAGGAGTTACACAAATGTAAGAGAAATTTACTACTCACAGGATAATGGCTCTCTGTAGTGGGAGGGTGTCCCAAATATGGCACATCCTTGCTTTATTTACACCCCAATGCTTGACTGATCATCTTTCTCATATTTTGCCTTACTTTTGAAAGCACGGATTCTCTTTTCTTATTGATCTCTTTATACCCTTATCATTTTTCCCTTGAGTTATTTGGCATGATGACAGTGGTGCGTCGCCAAGGCTGATTTAACATCATCTCCCAAGTATGCAGCACTGAACTCAGAGTTGAATATTTTAAAGCTGAAACATGTAACACATCTGTCAGGCAATGGTACAAATACAGTCACTTGTCAGAACTAATGAATGAGGTAATCCAGAGTATGGATAAATAGCAGGAAGATGGAAGATGCTAGAAACTTTGTTTAGCCAAAAAGCATTTCTGAGTAATTAAATTTGAGGAAGAATGATGTTTCTTTGTTTTTAGTTCTAGCTCATTTTTTTCTCCCACATAAAGACCTTGGTGGTAATACCTAGAGAATAAAAAGTGCAGGGAGAAGCAGATTCAGCTATTCAATGGAAAAGAGTGGGTGGTCCTCTGACTGTGGTCTACTCATGGGAAGGATAAATTTTTCTGTAATATTTTGTAAAATTTGGTTAACCAGGTAGTTCCTCTTTACTTGATTACAGTCCAAACTTTGCTTATTTTTGCAAAAACCCCATTATTGGATATGACCAGTCACAAGATAGATGCAGAAAGTGCAGTGATGGTACAATGATTAGGAATGGACACAGGTTGCCAGTCAAAAGTATCTCATTGCAAAATTTTAAAATAATTCTCTGCAAAGAGAAAAGAATATCTCAAAGTTGGTTCTTTATATGGAGTATATATAAGTACATTCCCAAAGGGGAAAAAGCATGGACTTATGGATGTGTTGAGGTGTGCATAATTACAGAAGAGAGGACACAACAACACCTAAGCAGAAAAGTTAGGTGGAGAGAAGGAAGGGAAAAAGATCAAGTCCCTGACGTAGACATTAATTATTCCCAATGGGAAGAACGTGCCTGACTTTACACAGGATCTCCTTAGTTATTTACAGCTTGGATGCAGCATGTTAAGCAGTGATTAAGTTCTGCAAATGGCTCTTGCACACAAATTCCCTTCATCTGGAAGCAGAGATGAAAATCCAATGCTGAGGATCCAAGATAAAGATAACCTAGAAGTCCTACTAAGTACCATCTCAATAAAAGTTACCACTAATGTCATTGAACTCTGCAATTACCTAGAACCCCATTGTACTGCTATTCCTATTACCACTTTTGATAGCTCAAGTGACACGAGTATGACTACATACAATTAAAACTCTACTTATAAATATTTGAATTTGTAAATCTTTATTAATAGATGAACACAGGGGCAGTGCCAGGGCAGCTCAGTCCGTTAAGTGTTTGCATTCAGCTCAGGTCATGATCGCAGGATCCTGGGATTGAGCCCCATGTGGGGCGCTGTGCTCAGCGGGGAGTCTGCTTCTCCCTTTGCCCCTCCTTACCACCACCCCCCGGCTCGCGCTCTGTCTCTCTCTCTCTCAAATAAATAAATAAAAATTTTAGAAAGATATGAACACATTTCATAGTCTGGTATTCTGTTCAAGGATCTACTGGATTTCTCCTGATTTTTCAGCTGCAACCCATTCTCCAACAAGAGGATAGAAATGATGTCAACGTTCCAACAGGGCCACTGATTTTTTTTTCGTCCAGCCTAACCTAATAGTGGTATTTGAGAATGTTCTGATAAAGGCATTTGGCAAAAGAGGAATCTATTGTGATGTCCTGATGTATGCTGTTGCATATATGGTATGCCCTCCTCCTGGTTCCCCAGTAGTAAAACCTATTTATTCTGACTCAAGTTTCACCTCCTCTAAGAAACTTTTGTCACAGGCAGATTTATCCCCTCCCTGCTCAAGGCTCTAGGGGACATTTTCCTCATGACTCTGCTGATGATAAATATTTTGTGCAATATTTCATCCTTCAGTAGCTATTTCACCCCTGGCATGCTGGAGAGCTAAGGACACAGTGTGCAAAGAGGCACACCTTCTGATCCTCAGCACTTACATACATACTTAGGATAAATCTTTCAGTTGGTACTTAATCATTTGCTGGATGTTGAGTTTTGCCATAAACATCTTGTCAACCATGATTACTCTTGGGAGATCCAGGGATAATCCAGAAATATAACCCCTAATTATATTCTTAGTTTTATTAGGTAAATGTATGTTGCATTATGTGGTTGTGAAAACATGGTAACTTGGGAAGAGATTATACTTGCCTTTCTACTTATGAGATCCTGTAGTAAGAACAGAAAAAGGGAGCTATGGAAAATACATCTCCTCCTTTCTCCTTCTTCTGTAGCTCTCTGCCAAATAACCTGCTAGCCTGCTGTTTATAGACACAACCATAGCAGTGGGGCTATCCCAAAGAAATAAGCATAATAGCTTATGGAAATATATTTGTTCATCACTGGCTAAGGAATATATACTCAATTTTTTCAAACATAGGACAGTCATATATGTCAATCAAAACTAAGGCCAATAAACTTCATATCTTAGGTCTCTGATATATGTATAAACTTTGCCTGTTACAGAAATACACAAGTAAAGGGTGATTATAGGATTTATGCGAATGCATGTAAACAAAGGTCTTTTTTTAACATAAATTCAATTTATATACTTTTGAATTAAAGTTTGATTTGCCTATCAACTTGGAGACTTAATTTTTTTAACCTTTATTTTGATAATGGTATTGAATATTTGTTACAAAGTAGTTTTCCAACTATTCTGGTACATCATTTATTTCTCAGCATCACTTTCTTTGATGGATATGGAGTATGCATATGCATTTCTCTTTGCTTTGGGTCAGATTTGTGTGTGTGTTTGAAACAATAAAAATTCCAATCAATTCAGTTGCTATCTGGGAATGGTGGTGGAAAAGATCCATTCTTTGCTGGAAAAGAAATATATTTGTAGCAAATAGCCACCAACTTTAGTAGAGAAAATTATTTGCACACTGAACAGGGAAACTGCCAAAGCGAAGAACAGAGCATCTGCTGCAGACAAGGGTATAATTATCTTGCTCATCCAAACACCGTTGGGCATAAAAGTTTTACTCTCTCTCTCTGGCAAGATGCTCTGCTCAGACTTTAAACATAACACTATTAGCAAATAATAACTAGTTTGGAAGTCCTGTCAATAACAACAGTATGTCTTCTGGACCTTCTCCTTAAAAATGGAAAACAGGTTCTAATCTGATGAAATGATGAACCATTTAAGTGCCAAAATGATCAAAAGCATCAGTCTCATCTTGTTGTAAACCTTTCACATACCTGCATGCATTGTTTGTCACAGACTTGAGAATTTTCCAAAAAGAAGAAATGCTCTATCCTTTTGATTCTAGATTATAATTTATTGTACATTTCTATGAACTACTTTCTGATTCTTAGTGATTTCTTTTGGGTATGTTGAGGTAATCATTACTTTTATGCCACTTATCTTTTATTTAGAAAGAAATACGAGTGGATGTTTCTAGTAGACCAGATGGATGAAAGAAGTATTTTTGATGAACAGATATCATTATCAAAGGACAGCTGCTCTTCAGATTCTGTTGTTGCCACATCTAACAACTTTCCCCTGGGGATTTCAACCTGAGATGGGCAAGAGACTTGAATCTACTCCTAAAACCATCAAAGAAATGGAGGTTGGACTTCCACTTCCAATTGCTTACATGCACTTGTCATGTTGTCTTCTTTTAAAAAGAAGGAGGGGATAAGAATCATGAAGCTATTTCCAATAAATGCCCTTAATAGACAGGCCTGCTAAAATAACACCATGCCACTGTTTTTTCCAAAACCTTCCAGCAGCCATCAGCAACAGCTGACAAGCTTCAGCTAATTTGAAATCGTGGGTTCTCTCCTGAGAAGACCAGACCACACACACAGTATGGAAAAACACCCAGTGAATGCCATGATTTCCCAAAGAGTAGGCTTGTCATGTTCCGTCTTCCGTGCTTAAAAAATAATGTATCCTTTTATTGAAAATAAGAGTTTTACCATCTATTTGAATTTTAGTCTTAACATTTTATTCTTTGGGAGCAGCGGGAAGTAGAGATCAAATATTAAAGTCAACAGAAGAAGAAGTGACAACTTCCTCCAAGGTTGGTGGTATCAGACACTGGCACAAATTCATCCATCTGGGTGTCTCAAGGACATATTCCCACATGAGAATCCAAGAGGGAAAGTGTCACAGAACTGACAGATGGGCTTCCCTTGCCTAGATCAGCCTAATGGAGCTTTTAGGCAATTTGCATACTAGCTGTCAGTGACACAGGTGTGTGTCAAGGACTTAAGAGAGGCCAGGAGAAACCTTATAGAGGATATAGCCTCATGACCAATCCATGCTTGCATTTGTTTGTTCAAGCTGATAGGTGATATTTGTCAGGAAGCCTGCAGTTTAATGGCAGCAGTGTTTTTGTTATTTTCCTTCTGAGTTATAGTCTGCAGCAGTTCAGTGTAGGGTCAAGCTAAAACCATTTTCATCCCAATAAAAGATTAATACTGCAGCCTTACTTTTTGTTGGTGAATCCCACCCAAAATAGCTTTCACATGCATTCAATTTGTATTATATATAAATTAAAAATATGAGCTTGTTTCCAGTCGTATGGTTAATGATTTAAATGTTGAAATGTTGAAAGCTGCCTTGCTCTATCATAATCTCACTATCTGAAATAAAGAAACAGAGGCTCCCAAAGCCAATGGAAACATTCCTGCTGCTCATCAAATCCTAGAAAGTTTCACCTGCCCCCTAATCCTACAACCCATCTCTGTGTACTGAATACTGAAGCTAATTAATTAATTAAAGTGGCATTGAATTATATGTCAAATATATAATACTCTTGCAACTTGCTCTTTTGACCTTGACCACATAAATGATCTGACACTTTGAGAGGCAGGCACATTGGTAGCTCCAAATGAACCATAGCTTCTATGATCTATACTCTATTGCAGTGTCTTCCCACATTAGGCTAACTAAGCTTGTCCCTAAGACTTGCTCTGACTGATAGATATATACAAGTATGCAATAAGTATGTTGATGAGCATTTGCACACTGAGACTTATTCTCTTAAGACGTTCCTTTTTGGAATCCAGCCATCATGCTATAAGGAAATAATTCCAACAACATCATTTCTTGATTTATCCAAATAAGCTTTAAGACAATCATTTCTACCCAATGTAAGTAAGACTGTGCTAAGGATTAAGACTGAAACATATGCTACTTCAGTCACAGAGTATCTATAGGACAAAGAGGCTACATAGAGTGACTCTAGTGGATGAGACACCATAGGGCAAAAGAGGCCACGTAGTGAGCTGCCTCTGTAGAGTTCTCAGATAAGTGAAGCTGGAAAAGTGACCCCAGCTGGTACCATGCGGAGCAGAAGGTCTGCTAAATCTCTGCTAAATCAATGCAAAGAACCATTACATCATTTAATAAGCCAATAGTTTAATAAATAAACAATAAATTGTGACTATTTTTGCCACTGTATTATCTATCGCTACTTGTTATGCAGAAATAGGTAAGTAAAAAAAAAAGTTACTTTAAATTCCAATTGTTTGGGGTGCCTAGATGGCTCAGTTGGTTAAACGTCCAACTCTTGATTTCAGCTCAGGTTATGATCTCAGGGTTGTGAGATCCACCCTTTTGTCAGGTTCCATGCTGGGCATAGGGCCTGCCTGAGATTCTCTCTCCCTCTCACTCTGCTCCTCCTCCCACCCCTGCACTCTGTCTCTCTCCCTCTCTCTCCAAAAGCAAATAAATAATAAAAAAAATAAATGCAACTGTTTTCTGAGATACTGATGGACAGCTAACTAACTTTCTGTGTGACGTTTAGTCTGCCCAAGACTGCTTTCTCATTTATAATATGAGCAAGTTGAACCAGATGACCTCAAGGTTCTTTCCAATTCCACAACTCTGTTTCATCCTATACTGGGATTAGAACAAAGGTCGGTAGTGACCTGACTGCAACAATAACCTAATTATGTGACATTACAACAGTAAAAGAAAAGGATTTTAGTTGGCCGCCATGGTATACTATAAACCTACTGGATTAAAAAAAAAAAAAAAAAAAAAAAATCACTTTCTTTGTAAAAAAGGCTTCTAGCTCAGCCTCATCATGGCTGAGCATTTTGATGGCGGTTTTTCAACTTGGTATTGTGTATATTCTGAAGAAGAATAGGAAAAAAATGACAATTATTTAGTATAGGGATTATACAATTTAATGAGAAGGATGCTTTTCAAAAGAGATAGGCTCTACTGCTCTAAGTTCAGTCTCTGATTCAGGAAGAAAAGAAATAAAAATATATATTATGATGACATCAGAGAGCCAGAGATCTGTACCTATTTATCCATATAAGACTGTTAAGGTTATAGTGTAATTTAAATAACATTACCAAATGTTTATTCTGTACCAATTAAGTACCAATAATAAGGTTATGATTGCTTCTTATGCCTGAGAGATATTTTTTTTTCTAAACCATCACTTTTAATACTTATGGTGTGTCACACACTGTCCTAAGCATTTTACAGATGAGAAAACAGAGAGATAGAAAGATAAATGCATAATTGGCGTGTGGCAGAGCTGGCCTTACAGTACAGGGAGGCTGGCTGCAGACTCTATATTCTTTATCATACACACACCATTTTGACCTGATATGGGAAATAAACCCAGGATCTTCTTGTTATTGGACCAAAATCTGATCAGGTGCGCAAATTACTATGATAGTTACATTAAAAGAGTTAAGGGGCACCTGGGTGGCTCAGTCAGTTAAAGCATCCAACTCTTAGTTTTGGCTCCGGTGATGATCTCAGAGTTGTGGGAACAAACTCCAAGTTAGGCTCCACATTCAGCATGGACTCTGCTTGTCTCTCTCCCTCTGTTCCTCCCCCTGTTATTTCTATCTCTCTCTCAAATAAAAAATAGAATTTAAAAATTACATCAGAAACTCTGTAGGGATGTGAAGATAATCACTAAGAGAAAAATCAAAGACCATCTTAAGTCAAAACAAATCTTTAATGGCAATACACACTAAACAGAAACATTTTGTTTACTCTGCTTTCAAAAAGTCACCTAGAAGGACTTCTTTCCTCTAAGTTCTGCAATATCTCTCATTTCCACTAATAATGTGAATTATCCTATTAATACTCAAGTTAGAATATTCACACACACACAATCCCAACCACCTAACTTTATGATGTTGATTGGTTCAGATTGACTTTGGGGACACTGATCTGTATTCACTGTGAGGACAGCTATGCTAAGAGTTGGGACTGGAATGAGTCATTTCAACCACAGAAGCCAATGAGATGCTCAAGTCTAACTCAAGCATCTCTTAGGGTGAAAAATGAGAAGTTGTAGGAATATTTATGTGCCTGGCTAAATGGTTGGATCCTAAAAACATCTTAGATTCTTTGACTCTGCACAACTTAATCATATTCAGATAAGTATACTCCATTCACCTACATTAAAATTCTTCCACTCTGCATATTTCAATCAAATTATGATATTATATCTGCATATACTAAGACTATTTGACTATGTATATTTTAATCTAATTAGGATAAGTATATCAATGAGTAAAATTGCCCCTAATGTTCAGCCACAGAGTACAGTGACAAAGATCCTGAAAACTGCTGAGATCTGCATGTATTCTTCCTCAAGGTCATGTGAGGAACTTGGGTGAAAGTCCTTTAACATCTCTGAGTCTCCGTTTCTAAGTCTGAAAACTGAGAGTAACTACTGTGCCAACCTGCCTAGGATTGTAGTGATGATTAAGTCAGTTGGTTGAGTGGATGCAAACCACTTATAAAGGTGCCTCATATCAAGCAAGCAAACAGTAATTATTAGTCATTGTTGTCATTTGTATTGTCTTCGTTTATAAATTTATTATTGAACTGCATTAAAATCTATATTAGTTCTACAAAGAGTACCAGACAGCTTCTGGATGTGAGAGCTCCCAAACACTGTGCATAAGATCAGCACGTGTCTATGTTTCATAAACATGATTTTTAAATGGTGATCAAACTCAGAATGCTAAGTCCTTTCCTCCTTGGCAATAGAAACCTGGCTACAGATAAAGGACTGTAATACTGACAACAAATCTGATTTTTATATTTAAAAATTCTGCCCATTTTAGTTATAGCTCCACTATTTAAATGAAAAGAAGTGGAGTTTCAAAAGACTAGAGTAGCATTTTGCTATTCCTACTGAAAAGTAGTCAACAAAACATTATAATATTGTTGAATAAAACAAAATTATTAAACTATAAAAGCGCATGTGGGTGTGTATGTGTACACACAGATAGGATTTTCTCAACACAGTTAAGGATCCAGTTAAGTGCTTAAAAATAATAGTTTCTAATGCCAAGCCCAGTTTTGGCTTGTGATATGTGTACTATAAATATTTGCTGAAATACTGAATGACAAGGCAAAGGGGTAGAATTTAACAAATCATGTGTAAGGAATGTTTGGCTTGACTATTCTGGGGGAATTGTGATGTGACTTAATGAGCCAGACCACCTTTCATTAGGACACAGGAAGGGGCTTGGGTGGTCACTTAAGGAGTAGAGCTGTTTAGAAGGAATACATTGCTCTGTGTCAGTTTTAAAGATTACAATCACAGCTTTTAGTACAGATTTCATTTTTAATAATCTCCTTAAAAATCACTAAAAATATCACCCCATCATGTAATTTGTTTCTTTCACACTGATGGCACTCCTACTGTTTAAAACTAATTGCTTTTTTACATTATCTTAAGGTCAGGCTCAACAGAATGAATTTGAAGATAGCATAACTGTGAGCCATAACTGTTTAATACACCAAGAGCAGATCACAATGCTGAATGAATATCTCCTTCAGAAAGGCACCAAAGATATCTGCTTTAATTTGCCTTGAGGCAAACAACGGAATGACTGACAGTGTAACATTAAGGTTTGTTAAACATAGTCTGGGTGTTTATTTGCATCTCTCTTGGAAGATAGTCTAGAAATTACTTTTTTTTTTTTTTCTCAACAACTAGGATATGCAGCAGGGGAAAATTTGCATTTTTTTCAGTGAGAATTTTTACGGTGATATTCAAGGACTATTTTAATCTATCTAATGCATCTCTTTCAAGATGGCAAATAAGTTCAAAAATTGTGCAACAGTGTCTTCCCAATAGGGGCAAGTCAGAAAGTCAAAACAACAGTCTATTATCCAAATCAGTCACTAGGTCACCAGGTGCACCTGGAACAATTGCGAATATAGCCAAAATGGCTGAATTTTCCCCACTGTTGTAGGTGACAAATGAAGCAAACACTTGAACAAGAGTCATACAAATTACAGATTGAGTTAAACAAGATGTTTTTCAGAAAGTGTGTGTGTGTGTAACTGATTCTTCAAATTAGTACACACTTCATCTGTTCCCAACTTACCCAAGAAGCATTATGACCACATATGTGGCAAAAGATGCTTACAATATATCATAGAACAATGATGCTTACTATGAAAATAATGGATCCTGCCTGATCTGCCATAAAATTAATTTTAAAAAGTGGACAAGAATATTTACAGATCCAGAAGTGTGAGTTGGAAATTGTTTTTTCTTTTCTTAAAGTCATTTAAGAATGAGGAATTCTTAAAAGCATGACCTGGCAAATAAATTTTCTGTGACTTTTTTTTTTTTTAACATGGGCACAGGACCACGCACAAAGTCTGGAAGTTAACATCCAAGAGCATAAACAATGGTTTGGCTATCTGCAGTATCTGTCTTTTCAGAGAAAGTTTTATTTTTATTTTTTTTAAAGATTTTATTTATTTACTCATAGAGACAGAGAGAGAGAGAGAGGCAGAGACACAGGCAGAGGGAGAAGCAGGAATCATACAGAGAGCCTGACATGGGACTCGATCTAGGGTCTCCAGGATCACGCCTGGGCTGCAGGCGGCGCTAAACCGCTGCGCCACCGGGGCTGCCCTCAGAGAAAGTTTTAACAACCTTTAATTCTTAGAAACAGCATGGAAGCTTCCAAATAACTTATTCATGAAGAACACTGACTTTCCCATACGATCTTTCTTTTGAGAATAACTTTCTAAAATCCATGAAAACATACATTTTGGTCCTAGAATTTAATACACACCCTCAAAACAAACCCCAGGCACAAAATGACTAAGCACAATCATTTACTCATGGTTATTATGACTTGTAACTCTAGATAAATGTTTTTTCCATTTCTACTTTTATCATTCATTAACGTTCAGAGAGGGTAAGGGAACCGTCTAGCATTATAATCATCCCACAGTCAAACACCTTATCCAAGACCCGATATTTAACAACTTTTATGGTTATATTTTTGTTGCCATCTTTTGGGCATATATTTCTTTTCACTTCAGGTACTGGGACAGAAGAGGAAGCTAACGTATCCAGTTTGCAGGTACTTTGTCATCTTCAGAACAGGCCTATTTGTAACTCAATACACATACTCTGTTAGTGAAGCAAATTGCAGATTTATCACTCAGGGTTGGTCTGACAACTCATCATCACTATACCACCCAGAGCACTTGGGACCACAAGGGGCACAAGGGTAGAGGGATCACTAGCAAGTCCAGAGCTACCCACACAGTGATGATTTTAAAATTGTCATTACTCTGAAAATGGTGCTGCAATTAAGTGACAGCTCTGCAAAAATATAGCCTGTAAACCCTTAGCTAAAATATATTCTTCTCTCATTTATATAAGTGCGGCCTAATGGAGACCATTTTCTTTTAAAGATTTATATACTTATTTATTTTTAGAGAGAGAAAGTATGCACAAGTGGGGAGGGGCAGAAGGAGAGGGAGAGAGAGAATCCTCAAGCAGACTCCCTGCTGAGCTCTGAGGCCCTCGAGCCCTATGCAGGGCTTGATACCAAGACTCTGAAATCATGAGCCAAAACCAAGAGCTAGATGCCCAACAGGCTGAGCCACTGGGAGCCTCTCACAGAGACCGCTTTAGAAGGTAAGCTGTACATGTGACAAATGTTTCCTAGTAAAAATAAAATACTATCAAAATGATGACAGAAGCACAGAATTTCAGCAAATACCTAATATGTTCCCACTTCATTTATAAATGGGGAAAGGAATGTCCAAAAGGTAAAATCACTATCCCCAAAACAAATAACAGAGCACTCCAAATTAGTGTTACTCAAAGTATAGTCTGTGAGCTGGTGTCAAATTGTGATAAGCCTGCAACAAGGTCAATTGGAGAAATTGGGAATAAGAATTTAAACATGTTCAGGCCAGTGTGACATTGTCACAACACCCAACTGTCTGGTTTTATACTCTCCAAAGTCATCAGTCTGAGAGGGTTTAGAAATAAACAAAAACTTGATCTTCATCTTGGATTGGGTGAGAAGCACTGCTGGAAATTGGCCCTCTTAACCCCAGGGTATTGGTCTCCCAACTACTCCTTAATGTTGTTTACCCTGATCTCAACTATGGTGCTGTTACATTATCCAGTTAGGGACACAGATTTTTGTCAGTAACAAAGGAACATCAAATTAATTCAAATTTCTATTACCAAGAAGTTTCATATGGAAGGGAGAAATCATTGAGCCATTTGAGAACTATATAGTACTCTCTCTGGGACATATTCGTAGACCTTAACGTTTTTTGATTGTTTATTATTTTCCCAGATTAAAAGCAGGAGTAAGATTTTGTTTCTCTACTAATAAAGGTCTCTAATTTCATATCTGCCATCAGATTTTTAATACTCATAGAAAAGGAGAAAACTGATTGTGTTTCCTCAACTTCAATGGCAATTCCTTGCCGCATCTACTTCATTGGCTTTACCAAAAATTTACACGGACCCTCCTACTCCCTTAAAACAGAGTTTTTCAACAACCATGAAATCTCCTTCTAGAAATCCCATTGCTTCTTCAAGTCTGCCCTTTCCTGTGAGTCCCACAATGACTTGGGCCTAAGGCAGGAGGTGCAGTCCTTACACATCCTAGCTCAGGTAACCAGGGCAATAGGAAGATGGTAAAGTCGGCATGGCCACACATTTTCCTGCCAAGATGAGGAAATACATCCAAATAGAGTTGTAATTTTTAGAACTATAGGAAAGTAGGAAATATATGAATGTTTCCTTTAATCTCTGACTTTGCAATATCTTACTCAACTTGAGAAGAGGTCATATCTGATTGACTCATGACCAACAGCTCAACCCCCTCTCCCATTTATCCCCTTAGCTTAAAACATTAAAGAATCCTCTTACGCTTTTCTTCATTGCTCCAGGGTACAAATTAAATGCTCAGTAAGTAAATAAAAAGCATTTGGCTATTGTATGATTGATCCTATAGTGTCTTTTGTCTCCCTGTGTTTAGGCCCGCTAAGCTACTTTGTGCCAATAAACTGGTTCATCACCATAGCCCGCCATCTGAATTCTTTATGGACTCAGCTTAAATATTCTCTGGTGTAAAGATCTGGGCCATATCTGAAAACTGCAGACAGCGGTCTGTCCTCCTCTTGAAAATCGAAGTCTAATACCAGGCCCAATTAGTAAAGAAGCTACATTGTAGAGTCAGCACAAGGTATATAGGAGGTCTCTCCAAAATCTTCTGCTTTTTGACCAATTATAATTCTATGCAAGAATATCTTGAAATCAAAGCGGAAAACATTTACAAGATTTCTCTGAGAAAATCAATATTACTAACTCACTGCCATCACTATTAGAAAACAAAACAAAACGAAAAAGATAGAGCGCATCTCAAAACTATTATATAATGTTACTCACATTTTTGGTTGTGTTGTAAAAACCTACATCACTGCTTAATGTGTTCATTCAAGGAACATTTATTGAACAGAAACTCTCTGCAGGGAATATAAAAAACAAGTAAGACACAATCTCTTGAAATACTCTGATTTCAAGGATGGGTGATTGAGCAGTTTTGTATTTGGCTTAATACATGATTCTCTGGATTCTTCAATATGACCTTGAATTCTCCCTTAACTATCTCGGATAAACTTTCTCTTTATTCATTAGTGTAATTTTTCTTACACTCTTGTGTCTTATGTCCTGATGGCCATTGTGTTTACTGTTCTTTTCACATATGTATCTATATATATCAATATATTACTAAGGGCTTTTATTATTATAATTATTATTATTATTGCCATTGTTGGTATAAAAGTCAACACTGTGGCATAAAGTAAATACTAGTGAAAGTAGCAATCATCCACATGTCTCAACAACTAACACACTACAGCATGATGTCTGTGTTGTTCTCTAAATTACAGTATTGGTAGCTCTGCAAACATTCTTAACATTTAAAATGCTTTACTTTGGGGCAACTTGTTCAAAGATGTTTTTCTTTAATTTGAGGCAATTTCCGATTTCCAGTTATAAAAAAAAATTAACCATCATAGCAGGACCATGAGATAGCAAAGAGGTGTAGCAGCCTATGTGAACACTGACACAGATATATCCCTGGCACTGAAATTTTTCGCTAAAGTAAGCTTCTCCATTAAACAAACCTTAAGGAAAATTAAATTAAAGTTCATTTGATGTATAAGCAGTATTTAAAAGGAAGGTAGACTTCTATCCCTAATCTTCATGCAGAACTTCCCACTGATGTCATTCTACACACCTATACACTATCTATGACAGTAAAGTCATTAACACTATTTAAATTAAAAGCCATGCAATCTTGCCATATCTTTCTTCTTAAAACATGCTCACGGTTTAAACAGGCAGTAGTAAACAAAAGCAATATTCCTTCCTGTAGCTTTCCACCAATGAAAGCATCAAATATCTCCTCATGGATGAAAAGGTACATTGTTCTGAAACCATCTACTCTTCTGACCATTTTAAACTGAAAATGCAAAAACTATCAACATAAGAGGCCCTGGTTAGATTGCATGTTTCTTTCAGAGAGATTCACATAACAGTTTATAACTTCATTTTATCAATAATCTGATGGAATCTTACCAAAGTATATTTGTATCATGTTAAATGATGGAACGTAACATTCTTAATAATCATAATTAATATGGGTTGTTTTTGACAAGTGATAGCTGTTTCTGGAAATTTTTATTTATTTATCTCTCCAATGGAGTCTACTATTTATAATAGGTTTTATTTTTAGAGTATTTTAGGCTCACAGCAAAATTGAGCAGAAACTACAGATAATTCCCACATACCTCCTGTCCTTGCACACCCATAATCTCCACCACTATCAGTACCCTGCACCACAGTGGTACATTTGTTACAATCAATGAAGCTACACTAATGTGTCATTATGTCCTTAACTCCATAGTCTATACTTGTGTTCACTGCTGGTGTTCTACATATGGATTTTGACAAATTTATAATGATGTAAATCCCCTAGTGTAGTACCATACAGAATAGCTTCATTGCCCTAAAACTCATCTGTATTCCACCTATGTTCCTGTGTTTCATCTGTGTTCATTCCTTCCTCCCTACTGAAAACCACTGATTTTTTTTGCTGGCTTCTTAGTTTTCCTTTTCTAAAATATCGTACTATTGGAATCCTATAGTATAACTGGCTTTTCAGCTTGACTTCTTTTGCTTGTTAATATGCACTTAAGTTTCCTCCATGTGTTTTCATGGCTTCATATCTAATTTCTTCATAACACTGAATAATATTCCATTGTCTGGATGCATCATTCACCTACCAAAAGACAACTTAATTGCTTCCAAGTTTTGGAAATTATGAATAAAGCTGCTACAAACATTTGTTTATTTCATTTATTCACTTACTCGTTTGTTTAGCTTTAATTTTTTAATTAGCCTTCCATTATAAATCCTGTCATTTTTCTTGGCAGTGCCTTATTGAGATTTCAGTGTCCTTAACTGTAATTCATAAAGTACTTAAAACACTGGGACATTTACCTTCCACTTCATTTAAAGAAATGGCAAACCGTTAGAACTAATGAACGAATTCAGTAGAGTGGCAAGATACAAATTAACATACAGAAAGTAGTTATGATTTTATATACCTACAAGGAAATACTTGAAAGAGAAATAAAGAAAACAATTTCATTTGCAGTCACCTTGAAAACAATAAAATACTTAGGGATTAATTTAACCAAGGATGTGAAAGATCTGTACACTGAAAACTATGACATTGATGAAAAAAATTGAAGACAAAGTAATGGAAAGATGTCCATGTGGTTAGAAGAACCAATATTCTTAAAATGTCTATGGTACCCCCAAAAATCTAAAGATTTATTGATATCCCTATCAAAATTACAAAAGTGTGTTTCTCAGGATTAAAAAAGAAAAAAATTCTATAATTTGTATGTAATCATGAAAGAATCTGAATAGCCAAGGTAATCTTGAGAAAGAAGAATGTTGAAGGCATCACTTTTCCTGATTTCAAACTATCCTTTAAGCTATCGTAATCAAAACAGTAAAGTACTAAAATAAAAACAGAGATATATAATGAAACAAAATAGAATCAAGATCCCAAAAATAAACCCATTCATGTATAGACAAATACTATTTGATAGGGGAGCCAAGATAACTCAATGGGGAAAAGGTAGTCTTTTTAAGAAATGGTACAGGGAAACTAGATAGTCACATGAAAAGGAATGATATTAGACCTGTAACTTATACCACTCACAAAAGATTAACTCAAAATATAAGACCTAAAACCCTAAAAATCCTAGAAGAAAACATGGAGGAAAAGTTCCTTGAAATTGTCCTTGGAACAATTTTTTGGATAAGACAACTAGAAGAACAAGCAACAAAAGGAAAAATAAACAAGTGGACTACATCAAATTAAAAAACTTCTATGTAAAAAAAAGAAATTTAAAAAGTCAACAAAATGAAGAGACAAGCTAACAAATGGGAGCAAATATTTTTAAACCACATATCGGATAGTAGTTAATATCCAAAATATATAAGGAATTCATATAACTCAATAGGAAGAAAAATAACCTGATTAAAAATGGGTAAAGGACCTGACTGTACATTTTTTCCAAAGAAGACATGCAAATGGCCCCCAAGAACATGAAAAGATGCCCAACATCACTAATTATCAAAAGATTACAAATCAAAACTACAGTGAAATATCACCTCATACCTGTTAGAATAATTATTATCAGAAAAATAAGAAAGTTGGGTTGCCTGGGTGGCTCAATTGGTTAAGCATCTGCTCTTGATTTTGGCTCAGGTCAGCCCCATGTCGTCTAGGACTCTGCACTCAGCAAGGAGTCTGCTTCTCCTTCCTCTCCCTCTGCCTCTCCCCCTGCTCATGTTCTCTCTCTCCTTAATAAATAAATAAATCCTTAAAAAAAAAGAACAAGTGTTGGTGAAGATGTGGAGAAAAGGGAACACTTGTGCACTGCTTGTGAGAATGTAAATTGGTATAACCACTATGGAAAACAGTATGGAGATTCCTCACAAAATTGAAAACAAAACTACCATTTATCCAGTAATTCCACTTCTGAGTATGTATTAGAAGGAAATTAAATCAAATATATCACAAATCACTATATCAAAGAGATACCTACATTCTCATAATCATTGCAGCATTATCCACAATAAAAAGTCATGAAAACAACCTGAGTGTTCATCAGCAAATGAATAAAGAAAATAGATGTATGTGTATGTGTATACATATATACATACATATACACACATATATATGATGGAATATTCTTAAGCTATAAAAATAAAAGGAAATCCTATCATTTGCAACAAAATGGATGAATCTTGAAGGCATCATGTTAAATAAAATAAGTCAGACAGAGAAAGACAAATACTATATATCATTTATCTGAGGAATCTTTAAAAAGCCAAAAACCTTAAAAAGCACAGAAAACTTTTACACAAGTATTAGAAGGAGAGTAATGAAATTTATCCTTCCTTGTATTAGCCTCTATTTCTTGTAGGATCCTTTCTTGTTTGTTTTTACTCTGGTGTCTTCACCCAGGTTCCATAACAACCTCTATTCAGCTGTTCTGGCATTTACCCTTACACCTAGAATTGATTTCCTTCTAACTCTTCCTCTGATTTTTCCTGGTCTCTTCCAGTATTGGTTAGTGTAGGGCTATAGAAGCTTCTCCTTCCTCCTCCACATTTATCCCTACCCATTTGACTACCCTCTCTCTCCTATTTTTAAATCTCTCCCTTTTCTGTCATTAGCTCTTGGCAACATGCTTGTTGTGTGTAACATCCTACACTGGTCCTTGCTTTCCTCCCAAAGTTTGGCTCTTATCTTCTCTTTCCTTGATTATTGAGCTTTGTTAAAGAGTCAACCACATGTTTATTCCACTCCCTCAACTTCTCTTGCCCTTCTCAAGATCCTCTCATCTGGGATCCCTGGGTGGCTCAGCAGTTTGGTGCCTGCCTTAGGCCTGAGGTGTGATACTGGAGTCCCGGGATGGAATCCCACATCGGGCTCCCTGCATCGAGCCTGCTTCTCCCTCTGCCTGTGTCTCTGCCTCTCTCTCTCTCTCTCTCTCTTTCTCTCTCTCATAAATAAATAAACAAAATCTTAAAAAAAAAATCCTCTCATCTGAGTTGTGCCATAACCACTCTAGAAACACTTACAGGTCCTTGGAGGACTCTAATCACCCACTGCAATGGATTGCCATTTTCCCTAAAATGTGGAGGGAGTTGCATGCTATCATTTGACATTCTTGAACTACATTCCAGGCTTTGAGTTCTCCTTTCTTCTGTCTTCTTTACACAATGTGTTTGACTGCCCAATCCTGCCACTTTGGGATGCCAGCTCCTCTGCTCTCCCACCCTCCATGAAATCCAGAAGGCATATCTCAAAGGCTCCAAACTCAGTTTTCTTTTATAGTTCTCTCTCTCCCTCTGGTAAAGTTTTGGCCATTGTGCTTAAGAGAATGATTCCCAAAACTGAATCCAGAGCACAGCTATATGTCCTATTACTTGTTAGTTGTGCTACTGAAATAAACAGAAGTTAACTCATTATCTTCCTCAGGGATGCCTATCGGAGGAAATGAAACCACTCACTTCCAGTCAACTGGACTCAAATCTGAGTTTGCTCTGCTCTACCCTGCATTACATCAGCAGTTAAGATTAAGAGTTGTAACCGTATCTTGCTCCCATTCCCTCTTTTTATTTGCACTGCTTCTTCTCTGAGTTGAGTAATACTGGTTAAATCAAGATCTCATCTGAAGCCTTCCATGGTCTCTGACAACACAATAAAATGCATAGATCTTCTTTACCTTAGTATTTACTTAATCTCTGAACTTTCTAGTACATTACTCTTCTATTTATAGTCCATACTCCATGCAAGGAATCTTACTCTACCTTAGAAATGATATGATCATCCTCACATTTCTCACCATCATCCTCCCCATGTCCACCCTGGAAAACTCTCAAATATTCACCAAGATCCATCTTAATTAGTAAATGCCATAAAAATAAAGAAAAAATGTCCCTGTTTGCCTGAGCAAATATGGCCTCTCAACCTATTGAGCCCTACAGATATTGTTCCACTTGAGGCTGTTCATCATGTTCCACCTTGTCTAAAATTAAGCAGTGTACTTCTCCCACTTGCCATTCTATTAAAAGCTCTTTTCTGGCAGGGATTTTGCTTTTGGTTGTTTTTTTTTTTTTTTTTTAAGTGTTCTCATTTTTTTCTGGCTAAATATGCATAACATAAAATTTGCCATTTAACCATTTTTTAAATGTACAACTTATTAGTCTAAAGTACACTCATGTTACAATGCAACCATCAGCAAACACCTCTCAACCCAGAACTTTTTCATCATTCCAGGTAGGCGCTCCATACCCATTACACAATAAATCCTCATTCTACTTCCTGGCAGCCCCTGGTAACCAGTATTCTACTTTTTGTCTCTATAAATTTGAGTACTGTAGTTATCTTATATAAATAGAATCATATGATATTTGTCTGTTTATGTCTGTTTTATTTCACTTAGCATTATATCTTCAAGATTCATCCATGTTGTAGCTTGTGTCAGAATTCCTGTGGCATTAAACACAGTGCTTTGAACTTAGTTGATAGCACATAAGTATTCCTTGAATTGAATTCAACTATTTGTCTCAGAATTAAATAAAGACATTATTTGATTGCCTTAGTAGGCTTATCAAGCTCTTCTCCCTAGCAGAGAGAAAATAAACATGAAAAAATTTTATTTATTGCTCTAGCTTAATATCCTGGTTGGTGTAACATCCTTTTTGCTTTTGTATTCACAAAAACTTTTTTTTAATTTTATTTATTTATGAGAGACACACAGAGAGAGGCAGAGATACAGGCAGAGGGAGAAGCAGGTTCCTCGTGGAGAGCCAATGTGAGACTCAATCTCAGGACCCTGGGATCATGACCTGAGTCAAAGGCTCAACCACTAAGCCACCCAGGTGGCTTAGTTCACATAATTTTTGCTATACTTTTGCTCAACTTCTTTGAAACCTGAATATAACAATGTACACAGGGTTCAACCTCACAGACTCTTTCCCCCGTTATAACCTACCCTACCTAACATATATAAATATATATATGTATGTATATGTATACATATACATATGTACATATGTATATGTATACATATACATACATATATACATATTTCTTCAGTCTTCTCTTGGGTCATGTGGCAAACACAAAAACACAATTGGTTAGCTGACTCAGCCACCATCCTTCATTCTACTTCTCTCCCTGGCTAGCAGTTTTGTGGCCAGGAGTGACTTTGGGGCAGTTCTGGCTAACATGGCATAATTGGAAACTGGCTCTCTGAGCATCTGGGAAAAGTATAACTTTTCTAATCAAGGTAACAGGCTTAGCTGGCACACATATTTGGATTTTGTTCCTTTCCCTCTGGCTTTAGTGAGGCCTTGATCATGGGCCGGAGGCAGGATACTGATGTAATCAGGGCACGATGCCTGGAGTTTCTGCAACTATTTTGAGATCATGTGGCTCAGGCCAACATGCTATGGGTGTCTGAAACTTTTGAGCAACTAGTCACTCCTGGAGTGCTTCTCTTCTTTTTCTAAAAGATAAGTAAATCTCAATATGTGAAGCCTCTGATAGATTTTCTTTTACTTGCATCTAAGAGCATTTATTTCTTAGTTGAGATGCTCAGTTAAATTGTACCCAAGCACACAAACGTAAGAAATTGATTTTCGTTAAAACCACCATCAAAATCAAGTGCTTTACCACCAAACTACTACTGATCTGAGCCTGTGCCTGCGAGAAGGAAATATATGTAGATTTTGTGTGCATATTTATATGTATAGCTAAATGTATATCTAATATGTGTGTATGTGTGTGTATATATATACATACATATATATGTGTGTGTAGATATATATACATATCTTTCTCTATATATATATATAGATAGATAGATATATCTATATCTATATCTATATCTATATCTATATCTATATATATATATATAGAGAGAGAGAGAGAGAGAGAGAGAGAGAGAATGTAGGACTACAGCTGTTTGAGATTTGGGCTTTGTCTCTTTGTCTGTTCCAAGTGATTATGGCCCTGTAATTTAAGAAAGGAAGTTAATATTTTTGAGGACAAGGAAACGGGATGAGGCTGGACTAGAAGGAGAGAGGAGGCTTGATATAGGAAGAAATGATTTTGCAAAGCTGGCATTCCGCCAAGGAACACTGCCTAGCACCGGCAGCCTGGGAGCATGGGGAACGGAAACGCTTTTCTGAGGAGAGCTACAAAGTGATTCACACTCTCAACAAACATTTCCCAGATGTACAGCAGAAAATCGTAACAAAAACACTGAGACCCTGCTCTTCAAAGCTGAGCTCCAAGAGCCTAAATCACATTCTCTCCTTTATAAGTGTCTTCCTGCATGTCAACACACCATAAAAAATAGACTGGTTGAGGTTCACAGTTCTTGGTTTTATTCATGCCATGTAAACATTTCTCAGGTCACTTGACACTTGCAGCACATGGCATTCTTGGAAGACAGGGGTCTTTTAAGCACTCAGAACACTATTTTACTGCTTACCCATCTTGACAGCATTTCCAGAAGTCCTAGTCACAAATTGTCATGATGGCAATGGCCATGTGTTCTGGCTGGAATTCTGCCAGTGGGGAAGATCTGAGAAAGATCTTTTCATCTCTAACTCAGAAGAATTTTCAAATTAATAATAATAATAATAATAATAATAATAATAATAATAATAGGGCAGCCCTGGTGGCCCAGCGGTTTAGCGCTGCCTTCAGCCCAGGGTGTGATCCTGAAGACCTGGAATCTAGTCCCACATCGGGCTCCCTGCATGGGGCCTGCTTCTCCCTCTCTCTCTCTCTCCTCTCTCTTTCTCTCTGTCATGAATGAATAAATGAATGAATGAATTAATAAATAAATAAATAAATAATCTTTAAAAAATAATAATTCTGGCTTTTGACAACCCAAGATCTGGTTATTATCAGTTAAAAGATTATTTTACTGACTCGAATAGCTGGCACACAGTTCTAGGCAGTGCACTGATGAGACAGTGCTCACTGGACCTCACTGGGCTACTTCTTGAGGACTACAGAAGTGAAGGAGAGTCATATGGCTCACCCATCCTGCACACAAATTGTGTCCATCCTGCTTCCTAACCAAAAAGAACTCACAGAAGACTGCCTTGGGGTTGAAGCATGAACCCCAAAAAAACTGAAATTAAGGAAATAACATTTCTGAATAAAATAACAATGCTAATAGCATGTTGGACAGCATGCCAGTCACTGTAGTGGTTATTTTTCACGTGTAATCTCATTCCATCCCAAGAATCCTCTGAGTTGGTATTGTCATTACCTCCATTTGATGAATGAGGAGTCTGATTCAAAGAGGCTGGATTATGATGTTTACCCTGCTAGTAAGTGGTAGAGAAGGGATTTAAACTCAGGTCCATTTATGTATAAAGACTTTCCACCCTCAGCAATGGCCCACAGAGTAGCTATGTATATAATTCCTCCAAGGCCAAGGGGAGATTTAAAAGCAGTCTCTCCTTCTTCACCACAGTTTGAGCACTTGGTCATCATGGAAGCATTTGGACTATTTATTCTGTCACTGATCCCACAGCAAGACCCTGTGGCTATGTCCAGTTCTCTTGAGACAAAAGTGGATAAAAGCCTGGAAGTAAAGAACTGTAAGAGGTGGGTGAGGGCAGGAGGAGGGTAGTGAGTATGGAGGAAGGAGAGGAAAAGGAGGACAAATGATGCAGAATTTGGAACATGGCTGTCTTAGGTGATCTCTTGCTTCTCTTGAGGTCTAAAGTTAGCATTACTAATCCTCATTCCAAACTAGCTAAGGGCAACTCTTGCACTGCACACAGAGAGGATAAATGGGAAAAGTTGAGAAGAATCATTCAACACAGTTACCATTTAAGACCAAGACCGATTTTTTGGTAGCATCTCCACAAATTGAGATTTACTCTAATTTACTAAATTTACTGGCAATTTAGAAAAATATATATATAATCAGTCTTTTAAAATGAATAAATTCAAGTGTAGACCATGGGAGATGTTACTAAAGAGTGCTAGATGAACACATAAGTAGATGTCCAGGACCATATAACCAAAAGCTCAGTGAATGGACACTGTGCATACAACACATAAACTCATAACATGCCTAGTCATTCCGTCATTGTATATATAAACATGCAGTTAAAAAGCATCAGTTGGTTAACTCAGTGGTCCAACCCTTATAAAGTGATTTGAAGTGCATATTGAATTTGTCTTCTTAACACATATGGGGCGCAGACATTTGAAAATGAACTTTGCACAATTTCATTATTAAACACTCAGCAGGCTTCAAAGACAACTGCATTTCATTAATAAATAATAAAAAATGAAAACGCAGTAAAATATTAACATATCAAACACCTCTGTAATGCTATTTTTATGCACAAAACATCTTACCTTCCCAAGAGACTAAGTCCCTACCTGATTGTAAGTTAGGCATTTAGTAAAGAAAATAAACTCCCTGTCAGAAGAGTCAAGAAGTCTCAACTGTTGCACTAAATGATAACCTAGAGTTCTCTTATTTTTTTAATGACTTATTTGGAAGTATAGTAACTCCATACACAGAAAAGTTGCAAAAATAGCACAAAGAATATATACAAATACCCCTGCCTTTTCCTCAGATTTATCTGTTACATTTTTTTCCTAATTTGATTTAAATGTGTTGTTCTCTTTCTCTCACTGTCCACTCATTTATCTATCTCAAAACATTTTTTGGGGGGTGGCATTAATAGCATTTTCCCCACAGTATAGGTGTTCGTAACAGTGCATTTCATTGTCCTCTTTGGTATCCTTTAACAAAAACATTTCTTTGGTCTTTTTCTTTCTTTCTTTCTTTTTTCCTTTCATAACATTGACAATTTTGAAAGAGTTGTTTTGTTTTAAAAATGATCTTAGGGATGCCTAGGTGTCTCAGTCAATTAAGCATATTATTTCAACCCAGTCATGATCCCAGGGTCCTGGGATTGAGCCCCCTGTCAGGTTTCCTGCTCAGTGGGGAGTCTGCTTCTCCTCTGCCTGCCACTCCCCCTGCTTGTGCTCTCTCTCTTTCCCTTTGTCAAGTAAATAAATAAAATACATTTTTAAAAATTATCTTTATCTTAGATTCATTTGATGTTTCCTTGTGCTTAAATTCAGGTTATATATCACTCCTGGCTGGAACAGATGTAAATGGTATTAGTGTCCTTTTCAAGACACAATATCCACAGGTACTTGGTGTCCATTTCTTCCTCGTTGGTGATGGAGGTCATCCAATCAAAGTACTGGTTGATTTTCTTATTGTATAGTTACTATTTTTGTTAGCTTCCAACTAATCTATGAAAAGTCATAATCACTCATCAAAATTTCCTCCCTAGATTTAGCGTCAATTGATGCTTTTTCACTTTGATCTCTTATGATGATTTTCTCATTCCAGTTTCCCTCCATATTGACCCCATTACTTGTCTCATTATTTATGTAGGGAAAAAAAACACAATCAAACAGTGGAGGACTCATTTAGCAGGAATTTGATCATAGATGAGTCACTGATCTCTGAATCTAAGTTTTAACATTAAAGCAATTTCAATGATTTTTTTTAGAAAATGAGAATAATGACACATGAATGTACATTTGAAAGTAGCATGTTTTAGAAAAATATAAGCTGTTATTAAATATAAGCATGCACTTAAATGTTCATAGTTGTCACAATAATGGAAAACCATAGTTTCCAGTTATAAGAGCACTTTAACATAAATTAACTTATTTTTACATAATGAGAAATGCTGATAATTAAGTAAAACAGGTATTACTTCATTTTACAGAGAGAGAATTTGACCCAAGTATTTCTTGTTCCTTCTGACTCAATGTTTTTCTAATATCCTATCTGCCTTTATATAAATGCATATCACACACATACTTACACTCCATTTAGGTGAACATTCATGTGTTTATTGCCAATATGTAAGCTAATAACTAATTCCAGAAGGTTGGCATGGCCCAGTTCCAATTGTGGTTAGGGAAAATTATGGAAGAATGTGACAGCAATAGAGAGGAATGGGGTCCCATGATAACTGGTTCCTGATGCTTTTCATATTTGAATTAGAAATTGGCATTCAGGATCAGAAAGTATTGTGCATTCTTCTTTACAGATGGACTCTACAGCCCAACATACAACTGAACAGACTAATATTGGAGGATGGAATGTGGGACTCAGGGAAGGGGCAGGAGGTGCAGTTTGTAAATTTGAAAAGGGTCATCTAAGTAGACTTGATTAAAAAGGTAATATCTGAACAAAGCCTTTAAAGTACAGTTCTCTAAGGGAAGAGTCTTTCAGACAGAAAGAATAGATAGTGAAAAAGTACTGAAGCAAGGCCATGTCTGAGGATCAGCAAGGAGGCCTCTGTAGCTGGAGCAAGACGGACCAGCCAGAAAAGGAAAAGGAGATGCAGTCAAAGAGACAAGGGGTGGGGACAATGATCATGGAGGGCCATGGAGGCCAATACAAGGACTGTAGGAAATCATACTTTAATAGAATCAGTAGCATTGATGTTTTTGTTCTATATGGTAAGCCTAGTTTTGTGAACTATGATAATATTAATTGATATGAGATATGATACAATATACGATAATATTAGCTAAGTAGTCATCATCCATCAACCCTTCTTATTTTTTCCTTATCCTGATGTTTTTCCATTCATAATGAATTTAATTGCTTTTGTGTGTCTGTGTGTGCATATGTAATATTTGAAATATATACTTCCTAAGCCATCTCTACCTGAATTCTTCATTTTTTTAATTTTCTCTGCTGTTTCACCCATAATAATTTCAAAAAGCCCATTCCTTTTCCTTGCTATTGTATTTATTTACATATTGGTGTCATATGGATCATGAGTTCCTTGAGGGTAGTCCCATGCACCTTTTAATTCTCAGAATCCCAAAGTTTCTGAGTAACAAACGAGGTCTCTAAAATGTTGAGTGAATGACTACACATAGACATAGGATATGTCTGCACATATGTTCACACACTATATCATATTACAAGCCATGGAAAGGATTCTGTTCTTCCAAGAGTTCAATAAAAATGTATCAACATTACAAAAAAAAAATACAAGCAGATTGTGTTGAGAATTGTCACAGAAAATGCTAAATTTTAAAGCAAGTTTCAGGTTTTATAAAGAGGAAGGAAATTTCTCAAATGAAATAGTTTGAAAAGTTTACCTCTTCTGAGGCAGCATTAGGATGCAAAATGACAGAGCTAATGTAGCCTCTTGTACATATTCTCATGTAAATATATATTGGAAGTTTATAATTCAATGTCTCATGATAAAAAAAATATGGCTCATATCCTTGGGGTGCTGGGGACATCATTTTATGCCCATCTGAGACTGACTTTCAAATATGTAGCTTTACCCTTGTGGTATCATGTTCACACATAAACCAGCAAAAGTTTACTCATTGGTAAAGAAATCTGTAGAAATAATGGCTCCTTCAAGAAAAGGGGGGAGGGGCTTGTCAGCAGGGTGAATTAGGCACTTTGCTTTGGAACAACAATTATATAATATGGAAAAAAGAAAGTTCCTATGGTTTCTCTGCAGACGTGCCATTTTTGCAATGGTGTGATAGTCAACTGCAGTCAAATGATGCCTGGCATGACCTCTTTCCATTCAAGTACGGGCAAGGTAGATTCTCTTCTGTTGCCTTTGCCATCACAGATGAGCAGTAGTGATTGATCAATCTCACTGAGGCAACTCACACCTAGATGCATGTAACCTTACTCCCACTGCAGTGTCATGGATTGTTGTTTACAAAATTTTGTTATCTGTAATTTTAACAAATAACTCAGAAGAATATTATCAACTAGGCAAGATTTAAAAGCTTTCAGGAGGATATATTATTAAATTATCATGAACAATAAATGTGATTAAATTACATTTAACTTATTCATAAATTTTACTTTGCACATATTTTGTAAATGTTTATTGACTGACTCCTATAATCCAGGCACTAACATAATGTCTCATGATGAATAAGACAAAAATCTACTTTCATGATTGATACTTTGCAAGTACATGAAATAGAGAATTAACCAAAAACTAGGTAATTTCAGATGTGGTTATACACATTTCCATTTGATTATGTTTTATAGTCCACCTAGTCTTTTATTTTTTCTGTATTTTCTTAATTGAATCCCATTTATCACAATTGTAACTCACTTATTATGCTGAAATCAGTCTCATAGCTACTCTTCTCATTTAATTGTGAGTTGCACCATGCCATTACTTCACAATTCTGTAATAGTTTTACAAAAAAAATCTTCAATGCATATGTATTATACCTATATATCCTATATTATATATAGGATATACTATATTCTTGATATATATTTCTCCTCCTGTCTTAATATTCCCTTATTTCAAATAGGTCTTCCACAAAACATAATTTCAGTAAGGAGATAACTTCATGGAGGGTCTCTCTTCCACAGTTACAGAAATGACAGGCACTGACAGTCTGAGACTTATTAGTTACTGAATATTATCTGCTTTCAGGGGGCCCTCAAGCACCCAATTTTGTCCATCCTGCTTTATAGCTAAGGAGACAGTGACTGCAAAGTCAAAGTGAACTTCTTTTTCCAAGGACCTGAACCATATCTTTCATTCCCACAACCTTTCCCATAGAACACTCACAAATACAATTTGACTGCCCACTGACATCAGATCCAGAGAAGTCCTGCAGTTGTAGCTAAGACGGTATCACCGGAAACAGTAGCTTTTGTGTTTGTGTCTCTCCCCATAAAATCTCATCAGTCATAACCTCAGACCAACATTCTCTCCACCCTTTTTCGACTTTGACTTCTTTTAGTAAAGTCACAGACAGGTTTTGCCCAAATTTTGTTTGCTCAGAATATTTTCTTTGACTTTTTTCTATATATATATTCTTTACAGTTGCCCTAGCTGAGAAGTTGTATCTCTTTTCTTTCAAGGTCTTTTTTCATTTGTTCACTTGTTTTTCTCAGGATTTCTTCCAATCTTACAATAGATCACCTGTCTTTGCCATGCTTGTATTAGATAATAATATTCCATTGGTGACCTCCAAAGAAGTTTTAATAAATATTATGAGGTTGAGTGCTGTGATCAAAACTTAGATGGTTAATCAGGTGATTTAGGAGATTCTGATTTGAAGGAATTTCAAAAGAGATTTTTACTGTAGTATCTTTCAGAACCTATGACATACTAATGTACTCTATGACTCTCCAAAAGGTTGCATACATTGTATTTTATATATTCAAATGCATGCCTTTTTATTCCTATGAAAATACTTTTAATACAGATGCTTCCATTAATTGAATCATAGTTTACCTGGCAGTAATTTTTTTCTTGACAATTAAAAAATGGTCTATATTATAATCAATAGTATCTTAGGTTTAATAAAATACATTACCGGACAGTGTCTGCCAAGCTTATTTGACTATAAGATATTTTTAATCACAAAATATCTCTTTAAATATGTAGCAATAGAACATATTTTGGGAAATATTGTGTAAAAACCATATTTCCCAAATCTATTTATTTTAGAAGGGTGACATTCCATCCTGAATTTGGAAATCCCCAAGCTATCCACCAACACAGGGGAGGTGGGGGCAAATGGATTTTTGCAATCTTCAATTTTCAAAAGAATTTTTTAACTCTCCATTGCTTTATTATTCATTCAGAAGAGAATGTGATATAAAGCCATGCAAAAGTCAATCTCAGCTTGAGTTTTCAGCAGGGGTGGTACGGACATACCTACTGTTTTTGTCGGGGTCCTTCAAATCTTTCAATCTCGAAGAATATTCCCAGTACCCAGTAAGACCTACCAAAGCCATCACAAACACACAGCTTCAGTAAAGAGAGTATGCAGGGCATTTTCCATACCAATTCTACACCCACTGTTTCCACCACTAGTAGCCTCCAACTCCCAACTCCCCATGGGGCAGTTCCCCAACCTCCATGGAGCAGTTCTGGAACCCTTAATAATAAGGATTCAACCTCCCCATGGTATGGCCCCAAAACAGCAGGAAACCAAACCAATCCCCAACCTTCATTTAGTGGACAGGACAATAGCTACAACTATCCCAAAAGGCTGGGGATTACTGTTCCTGTTTTATTTGAAACCCACTTTTGTAGTCTTAGCCAGTGTCTGTCACTGCAGAGGATTTTAGAACCAAGAAAGACTCTTCTGCTAAGCTTCTCTATCACCACCCAATCAATGTTAAATTCAGATATTACGTAGGCTAAAGATGCTGAATCAGATAGTGAGGGGGACCTGCAATGCCTGGGAATCTGACCACAGAGGCAGGATGTACTTACAAGTATCCAGTCCATAAATAAATTATGCCAGAGGATGTTTGGAGGGTGGTGCACATCTCTTAGCAGCTCAGTCAATAGGACAGAACACTCATTTGGGTGCTTAAACACAGGGCACAGGCAGCAAATGCAGAGCAAAGAGCAGCTCTGTAGCTGAAGAGTCACCTTTACCCTCATTATTTGTTTCTTATTAAATCTGTAAACTTATCAGAGATTGGAATCACTGACAGCAATCTCCAAAGTAGGCTGGTTTTAACACAAAAATTAAAAAGCCAAGCTAACAGCAAGGGAGGGAAATGAGAACTCATGGCTAGGAACATACCCGGGAAATCAGAGGGGAATGACAGACAGTGAGAGCTGGAGCTTTTTGCACTTTTTAATTTTTTTTCTAGTCTAGAGGGAGAGTCAAGGTGATTCTGCTGTTATCACTTCACCAGTTTTCCTGAGGTGAGAGAATTATCCAAAAAGATTCAATTAAATGACACTTTTAAATTAATAATAGTAATCATCATCATCATCATCATCAAGGTTATTTTTTTTAATTTTTTTTTCATCATCAAGGGTTTAATTTTTAGTTAAGTGCTATCCCCTCTACCCAAACCCTCTCAAATGCTCAGACCAGCACTGCTGGAAACTGCCTCATGACAAGTCTGCATTAAAGAGAGGGAGACATCCAGTCTGCATGCTCTTTCTGTACAAAGTGATATCTTGTTGCAGCAGAAAATTTTTGCCATCCCACAGGTTGGGGAGGGGCAGGGGACACAAAGTGGTATTTACTCAATGCTGAATTCTCTAGTTACAGCATCTCTAATTGTCCTTCCTGGAAAGCAAACCAGAATTAAATCTTTCAGTAATGAAAAAGACAAACAATCAAATCTAATCTCAGATACTTATTATTCATTCAACAAATATTTATTGTGCACCTGCTATGTGCCATGCACTCTTCTAGGTGCTAGAAATCCAGGAATGAACAAAGCACCTAAGTTTGTTCCTTCTCAAAGCTTACGTTCTACTGCCAAGAGTCAGATGATAAACTATTTATCTGTCCACTTAACAGAATAGGGCATATGTAAAGCTAGGAGAAAGGTGATACATAAATATATATTTCACGCATATATATGTACATGTATTTGAAATATACACACACATATATATACACATATAAATGCATATGCATATATGTATGTGTATAGTGTATATTTGGTTGTAGAAGATCTCTTGGATGGGGTGACATTCCTTTAGAGACCTAAAGAAATAAACAAACAAATACCTGGGGGTGTGGTGGCAGGAAAGTGGAGTTGGGGTCCTTTTAGCACAAGAAGTAAGTAAAAAGATGGTGTGGCTAGACTATATTAATTAAGAAAGGAGAAGGCAAGGCAAAAAAGTAGTAGGGTCTCACAAATGTTTATAAAAACTTCTCCTTTTACTTTGAAAGAGATGAGAAACTTTCAGAAGGTTTGAAGTGGAAAAATGTCGTGAACCGATACATATTTTTAAAAGTTTACTCTGGTTGCAGGTTACAGCACAGGCCATAGGGAGGCAGGGATAGAAACAGGGTCATTAGTTTTAAAGGTACTGTAATAACATAGACAAGGGATTATGTTGGTTTGAACTGGGGTTACAGAGGTGGAAGTAGTGAGGTGAGAAATGGTTAAGGAGAGCCTTTGATATTTGCTGATTGATTCTATATGATTTGGGGGGGGGGTTAGGAATCAAAGTTCTACTGGAGCCAACTAGAAGGACGGGGTTTCCTTTATTGAGATTGTAAAGACTAAAGGCAAAGCAAGTTAGCAGGGGAAATAATGACTTGGTCTGGACATTTTAACTTTGGAATTCCTATTTAGTGGCTAAAATGAAAATGCTGGTTTTTAGTTTCCTTACAAAGTCTGGAGTTTAGTTGAGAGGTCAAGCTTAAGAGTATAAATTTGGGAATGAGCAAGATACAGATGATTTTTAAAGATGTGAATTTTGATGAGTTCAGTAAGGAAGTAAGTAGGGAAAAGACACCCAAAGATTCCAGGAATGAGCTCTCGAGTCCGCCAAGATTGAAATAAGGGAAACCAGCCAGGGCAACTGAGAAGAGGCAGCTAAAGAGCTAATGGGGATACAGAAAGAACTGCTCCTCACAATCCTCATTTTAAGAAAAAAAGTTGAGAGCACCTGGGTGGCTCAGTGGTTGGGCATCTGCCTTTGGCTCAGGACGTGATCCCAAGTCCTGGGATCAAGTCCCACATCAGGCTCCCCATGGGGAGCCTGCTTCTCCTTCTGCCTATGTCTCTGCCTCTGCCTGTGTCTCCCAAGAATAAATAAATTATTTTTTAAAAATTAACCAAGTATGTCACATGTTGCCAAGAATCAAAAATAAAATGAGAAATGGGAATGGTCCTTTGGTCCAGGCAACACTTGTAGGTTTCTTGATGCCTACAAGAAGCATTTTGTTGGAGTGTTAGAAATGGAAACATTGATTGGGGTCTTCAAGAGCACAGGAGGAGGCAAAGTGGGAAGAGTGAGCAGAAGCTTATCTGGTAGCCAGTGTTGTGTTCAAATGGCACAGAGATTAGGTAGGCAGCCACTGAAAAGAAAATGGAGTCCAGAGCTTTCCCTCGTTTTTTCCCTCTCAGGATGAAAAACAGCATGGCATGTCATACACTAACACTAACTCCATTGGAAGATATGTGATGGCAGCATTTTTAAAGTTTTCTTTTGTTTGCTTCTGTTTTCAGGGAAAGAGTCAGCAAAGTTATCAGCTGGGTAGATTTTGCAGAGGAGAGAAGAGAGACAATGTGCAAACTGGTCAACCAGGGGAGCGGGAGATGAATATATCAAATATATCAATATATATGAATCGATATATGAATATATCATGGAAATCTAATAGGTTGCATGGTAGCACTAAAGGCTCACTTGAGGAGAGTGGTCATGAATGTAAAGTGAAACCAGTCAGCACAGTAGAGTACCTTCCACTCCAGCCAGGTTCACGTGTGTATGTGCAGGTTGAGAGAGAGAGAGAGAGAGAGAGAGAGAGATGGATAAAGCCAAGACTAGTATTTTACTAGAGTAGTTCAAAGGAGGGAAAGTGGGACAAGGAAGTTTATATAATTATGTAGAAGAGTAAGAATAGTTCCCCATGAAAGCTAAGCAGAGCATAGACAGATGTGGGGACATGAGGAGAATGAGCAACAAAGAAAAGATGAAAAATGTCAATGACTCATAGTTCTTAATGAGATTAAAAAAAAAAAAAAAGTATTGGAATCAGAATACCCAAATTTGTGAGTGGGAAAATAGGAAACAGGGATCTAAGAGAAGGACCCCTAAAATTGGGATTATGGAGTTTTTTAGTACCTGGTAATGACAAGGTCCAGGATAAGGCCACTAGATGGGTGGCTGAGGTAAAATAAAGATGGAAATTGTTGGACAAGAGTGCAAGGGATTGAGAGGCCAGGTACTAAAATCATCAAGACAATGGCAGGGCCTGTAGGGCATATAGTGAATGACCTGGAAATGAGGTGCAGGGACTGAAGTATAGAGAGATAGTGGAGGATAATGGTCAAGACCTGTGATACTCAAAAACACGTTTTCCACAGAAGAAGTGAGAGTGATCCAAAAATGGCAGTGAGGAAGGCCCCCTCAGCACCAGTGGGGCATGCTCCCCAATTCAATGAGGTTTTAGGGGAAGTAGGGTCTTCTGGGATATTCAAGTTTGAATTCAAGTGAGAAATTCAAGAAAAGTTTGAAGATAAAAGCAATATTGTATATGACTCTGAGTTCCAGAGGACACAGCTAGAGTGAGTGTTAACCAGACTGTTCTTGGGAGGCGGCTTATGGTAATGGGATTAGCCCTGAAGTTCTGTGGGGCATTAAAAACAACTGTGGTCATTTCAACATGTGTTCAGGGACAGCACACCACAAAAAAATATGGTTTATTTTTCCCCATAAGGAGCAAGTCTTCTGATTACTCTCTTTCTGGATGGCAAACACTATATAACATTAGCCAGCTCTGATCTAACCACTCACTTAAGAGTATTTATTATTTAGACTTTACCTCTTTCCCTTCCTGTCACACACAGGAGGTAAGAAGCAGAGTGCCAGAGCTGGGAGGTTTGTTCTGTAACACCTTCCTTTCTTTCTCTCTCTCTTTCTTTCTCTCTTTTAACCTCAGGAGTTATAAGATCATTTTTCTCTGCTTCAAGAGCACTGATTTGGACAGCTGGAATTGTGGTGACAAGGAGCGTATGCTAATACTTTTTCATTTAACCAGAACAAGGTAATGTGAGCCAACTAAAAAGCATTTCTCTCTTCCCTGCACACAACGCGGAGGAATGTCAGAGGCCCCTGGGAGTAAGGATGCTTTCTGCCGAGTGGCCGAGGGAGGAAGGAAACTGCCTATTGGTTTTCCAGCTCTAAACCTCTGGAATGCTCAAGTCTCTTTTCAGACTTTCCCATTTAGACTCCAGACACCAACACAGACTTGCACTTGTTATATTCATAGGATGAAAGTATCAAATTATCATCACTGGTAGCAAAAGTTCTCTCCCCATTTCATGACACGTTTAATAAAAAGTTCTGGACCAGAAAGCAGTAGCTATGGACTTCCTTCTATTCCCTACCCTCCTTGAAACCCTGTCAGATCTTATTTCATATGTCTGGAGTCCTTCTGGCTTATCTGTTTGGGTCGATGTGTTTTTACTTTTCAAACAAAGTTAGAATTCCACCTTCACTTGTAGTTTCTTTTCCACTATAGTTTCATAGTCACCAACCACCTCAAGGTAACAGTTCACTTCAAAGTTTGGTGGGTATAATAATACTTATTATGTAGTTAACATGTATTAGTTGTTCACTGTGGGCTAAGTAATGTACATTATCTTATTCAATCTTTACAGTAAATCTAAAAGGCCAGTAATAATATTGTCCACATTTTGCAGTTGAAGACGATGAAAAACTGAAAACTTATGTCTCCAGGATCAAATGGTTAGTAAACAGCACAGCCAAGATTTGAACTTGGGTGGTCTTGATTCCTGATCACACATACACATACTCTTAGCTACTACAATACCCTGCCAGATATTGGGTTATGCACAAGATAGTAAAGTTGATCAGGACAACCAACCTAATGGACCACATAATGCAGTATGGAATTATATATTTTATCCTAACAGTATCATTTTACCCTTGACTCTTAAGTGCATACCTCATAGCACTTTGAATCACAATAAATGTAACTAGTCTTCTGCATTGATTTTTAAAACATGCTTGTAGGCTGAGAGGAATCCTTCTCGGCAATCAATTTACAAGTGTCATAGAAGAAAGATTATGTTACAGAATAACTTTCTACAGCTTTTTCGCCATCTTCAAGGTGTAAGTAGCATCAACAAATTTGGATAGCCAGAATCAGAGGCAGAATAGAGCAGGACAGTGTATACATTGGAGCTCTTTCCACACAAAGCCACAAGCTGTGAGAGAAACCTGAGCTGTTCTTAGAGAAGGAATACTTCCATTTACATTTCAATTGCTATTGAGACACACAAAACTAAAACTAAAAGACAAATTTACTTTATTCTGGAACAAAAAAAAAATGGTAACATCTATCTTGGCAGAGGTTACTTTCCCATTATAAGTAGCAGCCTAAAAATAAAACACATTATTATTTTGACAGAATATATAATTCATGACATTTTAGCCCTGTTGACTGCTCCTGAAAGGCATGAGTATAAGTGAAGATATGCTTCGCTAAGCCATTCCGTTTGACAATTACGGCTTATACCCTACATAAGAGGACACATTTTCTCATTTTGTTTTGTTTTCTCATCAGTTGGGTCACACAAATAATGTGTTTGGATAGTGTGTATATATATATATATTTTTTTTTCCTTAATCAGTCGCAGATTTTTGTTAACTTAATTAAATAGCGTTAGTAAAAGAGGAGAAAAACAACAACAAAATTCAGAATGCTTCCTACCTAGACTCTATATTAAAATTGTAAAAACATATTTTTGTGATAGTTTGTTTAAATGGTGGTAGTATAGAAAGAGAGTATAGACAGAAAAAAATCCTGATTTACCACAAATAGAGCATCTACAGCAAAATTAGAGGTATTTTAGGAGATCACACTATAATTTAAGTATTACCTTCTCAAGTCTAAACAATGCATTGTCTCCAGAACCTCACTGAATACAATAGTCATGCAATAAAAGCGCTCCCAAGAATTAATAGAATTTTTAACACTACAGAGAATTCATTTTCATACAACTTCTCTTCCACCATATGCAGTGAGCAAACTTCTTATGTGAGGTAATTTAGATGAAATGCAAAAGACGACTTGCAACCTTGAAGATTCAAGTAGTGTTGAGGAAGAAATCAATAAAGTACAAATTCACACTTTTACACATATATGACTGTATGTGTGAGACCATTCATGTCATTGTGTGCTACAGAGCAATTGCCTCTGTATTCTCATTTGCTGACCATGACACAAACTACTCAAGGCAAATGTCTGTCTTCTATTGGAATAAGTTGGTGGTTTATTTGAAAAGTGTCATTGTCTTGACTAAGACAACATGAAAACTAAATGTCTTCCAAAAATTCCACATTTTCCTTCGGTATGTAACTTGTTTGAGGAAGCAACTGGACTTTGTATTGTAAGCCTTCAGAATATCCTTATCAGGCTCTGATTTCATTCAAAATTGCAAAGAATTGCTCATGTAGTAGCAATATTCACTTACAATTTTTTATCAGAATATTGTTTACTGATTCTCTAGAAGGAAGGAAGGAAGGAAGGAAGGAAGGAAGCAAGGAAGGAAGAGAGGGAGGGAGGGAGGGAGGGAGGGAGAAAGAGAGAAAGGTTTTTCTCAGGCTATGGACACTGTTTTGTTTCTTTCAAGAAAGGGAGAAGAATCTCACAGCCAACAAAAAATACCAAACACATGAGGTGACTTAATTATAACAAGACAAAAATGGACACATCACTCCCACTTAGGTACCACATGTCTGATATGTGGCCCAAAGAGTCAACTGCTGAAGAACAAGATACCTTTCTCCAGTTAGAATGGGGTGGGGGTGAGGGGCAGTGGTTAATATAAGTGTTACCATATTAGATGAAAAGATGAAGATTTTAGGCACCTGAGTGTCACAGTTGGTTAAGCATCTGAATCTTGGTTTCGGTTCAGGTCATGATCTCAGGGTCCTGGGACCGAGCCCTGCATTAGGCTCCACACTCAGCATAGAGTCTGCTTGAGATTCTCTCTCCCTCTCCTTCTGCCCCTCCATACCCCCCATTCATGCTCTCTCTCTCTCTCAAATAAATAAATCAGTCTTTTTAAAAAAATGATGATTTCTGGATAATCTGCCGCTGGCATTGATTCGCTACATAAAGTTAAGAACAACATTACTTTTACACTATTTTCAAAATAGCACATGTCCCTATACCCCACCCCATGGAGGTGACCTTATAGGAATCCATCCAAACCTCATAATCAATCCCATTTCTCCAGGTTGGTAGGGTGTGGTTAGAAGAGTCGGTTATTGTCTTCACAGACAGAAAGGCAGCACATATCACTGGTCTGATTAATAACATGTCCAAATCTTCTAGACTACTTGACCAGAGATAAAGTTGATAAGTATTTACACATATACAAACTTTTTCCTCTTATAGGCTCACAATGTCCAGAGGTGTTGCAGGATGGATGGAGGAAGGTGACAGTTCTACTATGGAGCCCAAACTGCTACTTGGCAGTGTCAAAAGAGAACAGGAGGACATTTGACCTCTTCCCCTTAGGGACTTTTCTTTCACACTTCTTCTTTATAGGCCCAAGAGGCAAGAAAGAAATAAAACAAGCTTCCACAAGGCAAATTACAAATGACACTTTGTACCCATGATGTATCATGTAGAATATCAAGAGACACAGGAGAGGAGATTTACTACCTTATTTCTTCTCTTGCAGCCCAGCATATGGTTCAGAGCTGGGCTTTTTGAACTATCTGAGGTGAAGGACCATCTTTCTCCAATCCGTCATGGCCTGGTGTGTGGTCTTATAGTTCATGGCTCATACATAGTTCATATCCCATGCAATTCCACACTACTTTCACAATACTCAGGTTGTTCTATAGTTTGTTCAATGAGACATGACCACTGACATGACACACTTATTCTCCATTTCTGTATTTACTGCGGACCACTGAGAAGCAGTTCACAACCTGACACTGCACTGTGTCAAGGCTGGGATTTGGAGTCCCTCAGCCCTGATTTAATCTTAGCTCCACTGCTTACTTACTAATATGTGTGACATGGATGATTTACTTCAACCCTTTATGCCTTAGTTTCCTCATCTCTGAAATGGGGCCAACTCATTAAATGGTGCAAATTCATTAAAATGAGTTAAAGTATGCAAAGCAACTATAACAACTACAACAATACCAACCACTATGTATTAGATTTTATTTTTATTATGCTACTTTAAACCATAACCCAGGGGGCACCTGGGGGCTCAGTGGTTGAGTATTTGCCTTAGGCTCAGGTCTTGATCTCAGGGTCCTGGGATCGAGTCCTGCATAAGGCTCCCCACAGGGAGCCTATTTTTCCCTCTGCCTATGTCTCTGCCTCTCTCTGTGCCTCTCAGGAATAATAAATAAAATCTTAAAAAATAAACTAAATAAACTATAAGCCAGCTGGCTTTGCAACCTATATACCACAAGATATGTAGGGCAACCTGTTACAGATAGAAAATATCAGTATCCCTTGCCACTTGTCAGAATAAACCACATTTATGATGAGCTAGCATGTTTTCTAAGTGTAAGTACAAGATATTGTTAAAAAATCAGTTGTACACACACACACACACACACACACACACACACACACACACAGGGTTTCTTTTCCCTATGAAAAACCCAGTTGATTCCCACTATTCCTCATTCTGTAACCTGGCTGAAAGGCCCTACTCATCTGGGGCCTTTTATCCAGTACATACAGTCCCAACCCTTGGTTCATCTTTCAGATCCTCTCTAAGGATCTTTGCTTTTTCTCTCTAAGAGAACTATCCTCTTCTGGGTCTCTGTAAAACTAATTCTTTCTATTTCTCCCAGTGTCAGATGAAAGCTCATGTCTTCAAAGTATCCTCCCTTGCCTACACTATGGTAAGTTTCTCTCATTTTGAAATCATTTATTTATGTGTTGTTTGTCTGCCTCAATACAGATCAAACAATGCCAGTGGTCTTTACAACTAAATCCCATATCCTGATACCTGGTATGTAGTAAATATTCAGGAAATACTTGTTGAATCAATTTGTTTTTAGTAAATATTTGTTGAATGAAGTATATTTCTCTATAAACCAAAATAAAATCTAATAATGCTCTTTTGACCATTTTTCCTTGCTACTCTTTTCTCCACCTTCAAAAACATCATTCTCTGATGCAGTCATTCATTGAGCATTTACTGGATTATAGGTGCCTGTCAGTACACTTAGATGCAAGGAGATAGAATGAGACATTGTGTCACAGCTTTTAAGAACTGGAAAAAGAAATGATGAACCCATATCCTTATAAAATATGCCACGTGTTACCATGAAAGCCTGTGCCTGTGCAGGTGTGTGTATGTGATGTTCAGCAAACACACAGAATAATGTAAGGAATTTCAGTATGGTAGATTCAAAGAGGCCTAAAAATTTGAGAATGACCTTGAAGGGAAGTCTCTAGGCACACAAGATAGAGGTGATACTCTGGAGGTAAGAAAAAGCTGAGCCACCAGAACCTGTTTTAAAGAAATTATAAAATCAAAGAAGAGATCTCATCCTAAATCCCAACTGAGCTAATTTGGAAAATAAATTTTACATATTCCTACATGAATGCATTTTGATTTTGCACATTTTCTCTTTTTGTTTTAATTTTAATGTCATACTTAACAGTTAAAAATGAGATTAGAAAAAATCATTTTAAGAGTTTCAGTTAAATTCTGTCTTTATAAAGACAATCTGCAACCAAATCAGATCTGCAAGTAAACAGAATACATATTGGGAGAAAACTTATTTATGTTCAAACTAATCATCTGAGCATATGCATTTGCATGTTTATTGTCTTTACTTGTAACAGTGAGCACCTCTTGCCTAACCAGCGAAGTATAAATAATACTTTACAGCTGAAGGTTGATACATTTTTCAAAATTATCTCATCAACATTATCTCATTTAATCCTCACAATACCCCTGTGAGACAAACAGACAGGTATTTTAATCTCTATTTCATAGACATGTCAGCTAAGAGAAAAATGTTAAGGGGCTTGTCCAAGGCTGCAAAGCTAGTTAGAGGCAGATTAGAGTTGAAATCTCAGTGGTCTTTCCACTATAATTTTGGGCTTTCCCTGGCAGCCAATGCCCCAAAAGGAGAATCAGGACTTCTGTGTACTGAGGTTATAATATGTGAAATGGGATCAATCTATAAAACAGTAATCAAAAATGCATACAACAAGAGTCACTTTTTATGTAAGTTACTTACTGAAAGACCAGACTTTAAATAACCTAGGACTATCTTCACTCTTTCGCTGATGATTAGAGTGAAGCCTTTAAATACAAGACTCTGAAAATGAATACCTAACCCAGTGTAGTGGACATACATCAGCTTGCCCAGTATCTGTCTGGTGGAGTTGACTCGTATGGGGCAGGGGGACAGCTGCCCCATCTACAGTGATGGGTTGTGAGATGAACACATCTGCTCTAAGCCAGGTCAGTTAAATTTCTCCCTGGGACCTTTACTGGAACTAATGGGGAAGAGTCCCTCTCCGGTTGGGCCATGAGCACCTCTGATGATTACACAATCCTGAGGTTGTGTAGTCAAGACAGAGGAGAGGGAAGGAACCGCTAAGAAACTAAATACAGGTGAGTCATGTATGTAGAGGGTAACAGGAGGAAGAGAATACTGACCAAGAGGTGGAAAGCAAAAATAAATCTTAGTTTTGCCTAGTCACATAGTTTTCAACCTTACATCCATATTAGTATCACTGGGGATTCTGAAAAACTTCCAATGTCCAGGCTTCACCCCAGACCCACTAAATCAGAAACTTTGGTTCTACTCATGTTCACGTTCACATCCATAGTCAGCACATCTGACCAGCAGTGGTGCCCTGAGGTCCTTTGGTGTTGGCAGAGGTCTGTTGCTATAGCAGGAGCTGTTCATTAACCACCAAGAAATGAAGGCATGAAGAAAGAAGCCAATGGAGAATTGGTAAACAGACTGACCTTAGCAAATAGGGTGTAGTGTGTAGCAATATGGCGTAAATCTGCATTTAACACATTGTGCCTTTTTAACTACTCCTGTGAAACCTTCAGAATTATCATACTGGTGCTGTTTTACCTGTGGGTGGGAGTAAGGGCCAATTGAAGCAGTGAATGGAAGCCAGTGAATGGAAGCTTCCAATATCGTATCACAAGAATGCAGAGTCAGGAAGAAATGTACAGGAGCATATGACTGTATAGTATTTTTGTCATATAGATATAATACATATGAGTAACTTCAAGAGCATAGATAATAGCAAAACAATATAATGTGGTAAATTTTGAGTTTTGCCTTTTTTACATAATTCTTTTAATTACAGGTTTCTACGATGCAACATTTAATAATGACTGTGTTTAAAAACCACTTGCAAAATTCCTAGAAAATTTTAAAATTGGCTCTCACAAGCCTGTTGGAGTTATCTGTAGGATATCACCTTCTACAACTTAACAGATGTATTCTCATTAGAAAACAACTCACATTTACCAAAGGGCTATTTTTGTAGACTGTGAATGACTCACCTTCACAACTAGGTATCTTGTTCTTGCTAACCCCTGCCATTTTGGATTGGTTGTTACTCAGAGGGAGGGAAGTCAAAGCAGTTAGAGTTCTGGGACTCATACATTCTTCTGTCCCTGCAAACCCCTGGTGTCCCACCCCGCCACCCCAGTTGACCCCATTTCCCAGAAAATGCACACAGCATTCTGGGTTTCTCTGCCTCAGTACCTTGTGTCCAATGTTCTAATGCTGACCACCTACCCATAAGCAGAATTTTTAAGGCTTCCACATTCACTAGGCAAGAAACTAATATACCATTTGATTTGCATCATTGTGCCTCCAGCTCAAACATTCCACAGTCATTTTTAATGCTAAAAAGGCTTTGATTACTTCTGAGAACACTACCCACCCTATTCTACCCTTTTCAAACAGCAAAGCCTAAAATTTCATTTCCTGCAAACAGGCACTCAGAAACCAGCTAGATGAATATCAAAAGTGCATTCCCCTAAATGACGAGCTGGCTTTCCAAAAGGATCCCTCAAGGCTCAATTACTTGCCACTTCTTTGCTTGGTTTCATATGTTAGCATTCCTTCCTAGTCTCTAGCGCAAATCATAAGGACTTTAACCACTGATAACAGTCTGCAAACAGAGAAAGTGATCATTACCATTTCTTTAACCAACACCGAGGGTTTCCTTCCCACAAGGTCTGGGGGCCAAGTCTGACTCTTGTTTCTCTTTTACATCTTTTAGTTAATTGCTTCAATTTGTTCCATTTCCATTCACTTTCTTTTAGTAAATCTCAATTATTCATCACATATGTGCAGCCAGGAGGTTAGGGAGAACACCCAGCTGGTATTATTGGGAAGCCAGAATTTCTTTTAGGGGGAGGATTATTCTTGGCATGACCCAACATTATCCCCGCTGTATTCCCCCCCGCCCCCCCAGTTTCAGGAGCTGCTGTACCCAGAGTAATGGTGCTGAGAACTCACTGGATTGCATATTATCAGTGGGTTCTAGAAGCAAACTGTCAGAAGGAATTTAAGATTAACACACAAGGGGGCCATGACATTACCACCACATGCATGTGGCTTCCAGATAGGAGCTCTAATATGAGAAACCCCACACACCGATCCGGAAACTAATTCCAAGCATCCTGCTCTATGAAATTAAAAATTCAGAGACAGTTATGTATGCCAATGCCCTGGTCTTGTTCTCACTGATTTTTAAAATTTACATTAGGTTTACTAATGTATAAACATAAAATAGAAAGACCTAACACTTACTATATTCCAGAGACTGTTCTAATGGCTTCAAGTGCATTTTTTTTTTTCTCATTGAAACATCACAATAAAGCTGTGAGGTAGGTCCTGTAATCATTTCTATTTTATAGATGGTTACACTCGAAGACAAATCTTTTTTGTCTTTGTTTTTGTTTTTGTTTTTTTGCAATGGTAATTCTAAGCAGAGTAAACATCTTATTTAATTGTTTCTCTTTTCCATTCCAGAAGAAAGATGTGCTTGGTCTCTCAGAAACATTTAGTATTAGAGGAACAACAGTGAACTTGAGAGTGAGACAGAGAAATCCAATACTTGAAAAACACTGCAATTAAAAAAAAAAAAAAGCAAAGAGAATTATTTCAATTGTTTATCAGTTCATGGAGACATCAGGAATTTGGGCTCCCAACCAAGACATTTTCAACTTAAACTTCTGAACTGTTCTTATTTGACTATCCACTAGATATTGTCTTCTTTATCAGAAGGAGGATAAAGAAGCTAACTTACTTATTACAAACAAATACAACCAAGAATTAGTAAAGTTCTTTCAAAAAGAAATATATTTTTTAAAAAAACAAAAGAGATATATTTAATCTTTTCTCTCCAAATGAAAGTGATGTTTTGATAAACTTTCACAATTACCTGTTTAATACATTTGCTTTGCATACTAGTGGTAATCACTGAAAGGTTCTGTGTGCTTCTATGGTCGCCTCCATCTCCTTACTGTATGCTCTTTGGTTGTGTTTTTAATTTTATGAACTAGAATCATGATCTTTGAATCCCTCACACATAAAAGAACATGGACATATGTTTGTTACTTACAAATTCAAAGGATTAACAAATGAGGAAGAAGGAATCTTTTAAAGATGATAAAGCTATAAAAAGTAATTCAAAATGACCTTTTTGTACTTAGAACTGATCAACTCATTGCCTCATTCTGCAAGCTCTTGATTAGTTAAATTAGCTGGTCTGACTGCCTCTCCCCTTCAAAGTATTATCTCCATCTTCATTCTATACCTTTCCTGCAAGATCTAGATTAAATGTAAAGCCTACCTTGAATCCATCATGACAAAATTATTTCTGCCATCCCCTTTCACGCTTACACACATGCACACACACATACTCTCAGATGCATTCACACACACTTGCGTGCACACTCACATTAACAGCTAATAATATCACTATCGTGTTTCAATGTGGTTATTTGAGCATGGTATCACTCAGTTCCCTGAAAGCGGGACCATGTATTTGCTTACTCAATCAAATATGTGTGTGTTGACAGTGTAATTTTACAGATAGAGTTTTAAATCCCATCTTGGTGAATAAACTTGCCTGGCCCATCATGTACACATTTCTGCTCTCTCGACATCAGAAATTGTCCCAACCCATCAGAAAAATCAAGTCCAATGTCTCTGTTTCCATTTCAAAGATGAACTATTTAAACTCATCACCTGGGGATCCCTGGGTGGCGCAGCGGTTTGGCGCCTGCCTTTGGCCCAGGGCGCGATCCTGGAGACCCGGGATCGAATCCCACATCAGGCTCCCGGTGCATGGAGCCTGCTTCTCCCTCCGCCTGTGTCTCTGCCTCTCTCTCTCTCTGTGACTATCATAAATAAATAAAAAATTAAAAAAAAAATTAAACTCATCACCTGTACCTGCCTTTCCTCCCCACCCACACGCCATGTGCCATTCAAGTAAAGCCTCCCAATCCTAAAATACTAAGTATGTTGAAAAGATTCTTAGGTTGGTTGACAGGAACACAGGTGTAGGTGAACCATTATATCAGAGAAGAGCATTCCCACTCCACATACAAAACATTGGCATTTTCTCAAACAACTGTAAGGACACAGCATCTGGGGAATGCCGACCTAGCTCATTGCTAGAGCTTTGAGCAAACAAAGGTAGTGGAAAAACAAAAACACAAAAATGGTATCAGCAATCATGGCATTCAGACATTTTTATACCTCTCTTTTAAAATGTCAGCTTCTCCTGACAGCTGGATCCAGCCACTGGAGGTAAGAAATGTTTCTGTTTGTGAATCTCTCCAGCCTCTGCCATGTAGGACGACTTCAAACAGCCATCAGTAAACAGCATTCTCATCACTCTGGCCCAGACTGAATTCTAATCAAGGTCTTTTAAATGCCATTGAACAAATCTATATACTATGGATTGTTTCTTGTATGCCTCTGGCCAAATGCTATTCACTGGGTCATTTATTATTTTTAGAAAACCAAACAATCCACACTAATAGTATAAATTATAGCACATCTAGAAACAGGGTCCAGGCATCCTTGGTGATTTAATAATAGAACTGAAAGAAGCGTTTAATTATTCCTCCTCTAGTGATTTATTAGACAGTCTGAATCTAGGACTCACACGAATGGAAGAGCCAGGTTTATATCACCGTTAACCAATAGGAAGGATCTGGTCTGAATATGCTTAAAAGTCAAGTACTAAAATTCAAGGAGCATGCATAGTTGAGTCCAAAGAGAATGGAAATATGGAAAATAAAAGTTTAACAGATTATCAAAAGCAATGTATCTACCAAAAGACAGGACTTGTAAAACAGGTTATCAAACCTGAAAATGAATGACCAACCTGAACAGCAGTTTTGATCAATTTTCATGTAAATTGTAACTTAGGACATGAGATGAAGAATCAATGATGGCTGTACACAAAACAGGTTCATGTGTTCAACAAAGCCCAGTTGAAATCCACAAATGATGTCATAATCTACTTGCCCTCTCTCGAGAAAAGTCCATCAGGAAGGCAATAGAGGAAATAGCAGACAACTTGGCTTCTCAAGTTCTTTACGTCTGTAGACAAGTCAATTTTTAAAAGACTTCCCAGAACCACATGTCATGAGGCTTGTCTATCCGTCATCCCTGAATGTATGAAAGGAAAACCACAAAGTCATTTCTCTGGGCTATTTGTTAGAGAGACATCATTTTTAGGCTTCAAGAAAATGACATCTGAAAGAAAAGCTTGTGCCTGCATTGCATCTTCAGATTAATTAAGCCAGAGCCTTGGAGGTTTGGAATTGAAATTTCAGACAGAGCCGCATTTTTACTGAGGAAAGTCATCTCTATAAATCAGGGTTGAAATTGAAAAGTGTGATAAGAAGGACTGCCTTACGATCCTCACTGTCACCATTTGGGGATCGTTTTACTGGACAGAAGGAAAAATTTCAACTACATTTGTTCCGAGGTCCAACAATTCGTTCCATATGAGTTACCCATATTTGTCTCCCTTTCTTGCCACTAAGCTCTGGACTTGGGGGCTCTCTTCCACCAACTGTCCCTAGATTCTCTTTCCCTAATGCTACCCACCACCACCAAAGGTATGTCAACAGTCCTCTTGATGAATCCAACTTTATTTTCTTTATCGTTCCCTCTCTCCCCCTCGCCTTCAACTGGTATGTAGGTCTGTGCACATGCATGTCCATGTGCGTGTGTGTGTATTCATTAAGGGACAATATGTGTTAGGGACAGTGGCTTAGAACATTTGTGAGATTGAAAAACAAAACAAAACCAACAAATCCAAATTGGAAGTGTCACAGATTCAAGAAATTTAAAAGTTTTTGCACTTTTCCCAACTATATTTAAACTTCATATTAAGTTTTTGCTTTTACTAACAGTATTTCCTAAACTTCCATTTTTCAGTAGTGACGTGGAAGGATAACTTCGACTGAAACTATCCCAATTCAGGAATTCACTCCACACACATTTATCAAGTGCCTATGAAGTGCCAGGCAATGTACTAGCCATTGAGGATGAAGTGATAACAAATTTGTTTCCTAGTTGTAACTCCAAAGAAGATAAGTCAACATACTCTACTGTGCTTTCTGCATTTCAATACTGATAGTTCTAGCCTTCTGGGTGATCAGGCCAAGTACCAATAATACGATTTACTAGTCCACAGGGCTGAACCAGTGTCACTACATCCACCCATGCATGGACCTTGGTGGTCTTTTTCACCAAATGATACAATGCTAGATTCCTTTCCAACTTGTGATGGAAAGGTAGTTCAATCTGAAACTTCTCTCTCTCAATAAAAAATTAACTACATTGGGGGCTCCTGAGTGGCTCCGTAGTTGAACATCTTCCTTTGGCTCAGATTGTAATACCAGGGTCCTGGGATAGAGTTCCACATCAGGCCCCCCATGGGGAGCCTGCTTCTACCTCTGCTTTTCTCTCTGCCTCTCTCTCTGTGTCTCTCATGAATAAACAAATAAAATCTTAAATAAAAAAAAAGGTTAACTACATTGAGGGCAAATGAAATATCCTCAATCTAAGTATCAGGAGACATTTTGGAGTGAAACAGGTGAAGAGGATTAGGAGAGCACTTGTCTTGATGAGCACTGAATAATGTATGGACTTGTTGGATCAGTATATTGTATACCTGAAATGAATATAGTACTGGATGTTAACTACACTGGAATTAAACTTAAAAAAATAATTTTAAAAAGAGACATTTTGGGTTCTCTAATGCAAGTTTAAGGAGCTAGTTATAGTTTCAGTGAATTCCATGCACAAAGTAGCATCTGTGTCCAAAAGAAAGATGTAGCACTGAGCCTCTTATTTTCATCAAACTTGACATCTGGATCATTATTTTATGGATTTTCAAACATATCAACCTCAATATTTCCTTTCACTTATTGACTTAGAACAGAGGAAGAAAGCATAATAAAATAAAGTACACTATTATCCTTCCTGATTAGTAATAATCTAGTTGTAGAGAAAGTGCATGACTTTGATTTTTCTCATTTCACCAAATATTTGATTAAAAATGGAGGATTATTGTTTGTCTTTTAAAAGAACAACCATCTGTTCTTCTAAGAGCAATATACGCTCTTTATAGGTGAAAAAATGGAAAACATAGAAAGTCAGAAAGAAACAAAAGGCAATTATATTCCTATCAAGCAAATACAACCACAATTTTTTTAATTGTATATACTTTAAGTTTTCTCATGCTTTGTTTGTTGGTAAATTAAATAACATTTTTCCTGAGTACAAAGATAATACATGTTAATAACAGCAAATTTGCAATATAGGAAATGCTATTGAAAATAAATTAATTGGGGTGCCTGAGTGGCTCAGTTGTTTGAGTGTTTGACTCTTGGTTTCAACTCAGGTCATGATCTCAGGGTCAAGAGATTGAACCTCGCTTTGGGCTCCATGCTCAGAGTGGAGTCTGCCTGAGATTCTCTCCCTCTGTCCCTCCCCCTACTCGAGCTTACTCTCTCTCATAAATAAATAAATAAATAAATAAATAAATAAATAAATAAATGCTTTTTTAAATTATTTTTTTAAAGATTTTATTTATTTATTCATAGACACACAGAGAGAGAGGCAGAGACACAGACAGAGGGAGAAGCAGGCTCCGCGCAGGGAGCCCAATATGGGACTCCATCCCGGGTCTCCAGGGTCACACCCCAGGCTGCAGGCAGTGCCAAACCGCTGTGCCACTGGGGCTGACCCTTAAAATTATTTAATTATCCTATTCTAGAAGCATTAATATTTTAATGCACTGCCTTCCTATGCCCCTTTAAATGTTGCTTTCTTGTCTGTCTCTCTCTTTCTCTCTGTCACACATACATACACATTGTTTTTGCTTTCTTAGCATATCACAATTTTTTCTCAGGTTATTAAATGGTTTTCTTGAACCTAAATTTTAGTGAAAATATAATATTTCATCATATAGATAGAGAATAATAGAATGTTTACATATTATTATAATTAAAATATTTTTCTATTATAATTATTGATCAGATGAATATTGTTTTCCTTTACATTTTCATTCTAAGTTTGTAAAATGAAATACCACATCAGATTTGTTAAGCATGTTGAAGACTCTCCATAAGCTTCATTCAATTCACAAATAATTTTTTCCTTTTTAAAAAATTTTTATTTATTTATGATAGTCACACACAGAGAGAGAGAGAGAGAGAGAGAAAGAGAGAGAGAGAGAGGCAGAGACACAGGCAGAGGGAGAAGCAGGCTCCACGTACCAGGAGCCTGATGTGGGATTAGATCCCGGTTCTCCAGGATCGCGCCCTGGGCCAAAGGCAGGCGCCAAACCGCTGCACCACCCAGGGATCCCACACAAATAATTTTTACACAATTTTAACCACAGAATATATACAAGTTTACAGTCTTTCTCTCTTGTAGATTTTTCATGTGCTCCCAAGAACCATTTTCTTTTCTATCTAATATTTCCTCCACTGTTAAATATCTGGGTTGTCAGTTAACCTTTATAATTGTTTTGATTACTTGATCAAGGATCAAAATGCTTTTCTGGTAAAGACTGACTTTCATTTTTATTTTTAAAGTTCTATGTAAAGAAACAATGGTAAAGATATCAAAAAATGATGCAGGTCAGGTACATAAAAGATAAAAGAACTCAGGGAGATAAGTCTAATTTTAATTGTGTTAAAATACTTGGTTTGCTATGGGGTGTTTAGAGAATTTTGTCTCCCAAAATACCAAATTTCCTCTAGTTGGGCTCAGAAACAAAATTTGGAGTTATCTTTCATTAGAACCCTAAGGGTTTGTTGTTGGGTTTTTTTAATATTTCTCAAATAGATCAATATAGATCTATGTGGCCGGGTAATGTCTTCATAGCACTGATAATAAAATTGTCATCTAAGTAACCTTATTTTTAAATGATTTTTTATATTAAAAGAAATAAGTCTAACTTCACCTACATTTTTAAAGTGTGGTGAGTTCTTTATCTGTCTCAAATTTAGATGCAGACTACAGTGTAGAATATTCTTAAGGTTAAACCAATTGGTTCAACTCTTATTTCACATCCTCTTTCCTAAAATTATAATCTGGTAAGAACTCATCTACAGCCTGCAAAAGAAGAAGACAACTTTCAAGAACTGGAGAAAAGTCTATGGAAATGATGGATTCAAGAAGTTTTGAAATAAAATGCAGGAAACTAGTGAGTAAGAAATTTAACAGTTAACTTGTTGGGGTTGATTTTTGTTTGTTTTGCCCTGCCCCTCCCCCCATTCAGGAACAGAAAAAATATAGTATATATAGTTCATATACTTAAAGACAGAAATGAAGGAGCAAGTTTCCAAAGGAAGTCCATGGCAATAGACATGGCATCCTATGGAGAAATGAAGGAATGGCAGAGAGAGGTAGGAAGACACACAATATCTTTTGTAAGAATATAAGCTAGAAGAAAAGAGCAAATAAAGAGACTTAACACAAAGAAATACTATGACTTTTGCTTAGTATTTATTGCCTTTAGGTATAATATTCTTTAACTTTTTTGAATATGTAGATGTTTATCATCATTTGTAAATATTATGTTTTGTTTTGTCTTTTCTCCATACAGGGAGGGGATTAACCCATTCTAATATTATTTGTATGATGGGAAAATGCTCTATTATGTTAAATTTCTAAAAGAAATGCCAATTGCTCAAAATTTTAAAGCAATATATATAACAATATACCTTTCCTAATCTTTTTGATGTCCTTATTAAAAAAAATGCTCTATTATGTTAAATTTCTAAAAGAAATGCCAATTGCTCAAAATTTTAAAGCAATATATATAACAATATACCTTTCCTAATCTTTTTGATGTCCTTATTAAAAAAAAAACAACAACAAAAAACCTATTAATATGTAATAGGTTTACATATTACTGTTTTCTGAGGCCTTCCCTACAAATATTGTTCTATTTGGTGTGGCCAAGGCCTTTTCCAAAGTCTCTCTGCGCAAAAATTGTAATTTAATGCAATTATCTCCATACATATAAATAGGTTCCATTAGATGATCTTGATATTGATATTAATGGAAGCTGGAGTCAGATTCTAATACAAAATATCAAGAAGTATTTTATGTGATCTTCCATTTTAGCCCTCGTGAAGCCTATTTTCATTAATTAGGTCTTATCTTTTCACTGAGCTCTTAGAAATTGAGAATAAGTAAGACTGTATAGAGCTATTCCAATCCAAACTCCACAAATTATTTTAGGCATCAGTGACTCCATGAACTCATTATGCTGGCAAAACTTTGGAGGAAGGAATAGGTCGACAATCCCAATACTTCATGCTACAGGAAAATGGAAAAAGCATAAAAGGAATATGCACCTGAAGCTTAGAAAGCCTTCGTACAGAGAAGTTTAATTTATTATTCTAATGACTTTCACAGCATGAGACTCTCACCAGGAGATACACGTCTGTGCATCTAATAAGGCTGCAGAGATTGGGCTATTCCTGAAGGACTCTCATGGCTGCTTCCAAAGCATCCTTTTATAGATGGAAAATATAAAGTATATGAAAAAAGCTCAAGACAGATACTATCCATGCTGTTTTGCTGCTAGCTACCTTCATATATATTCCCCAGAAATGAAGCCAATTTTGGTCAGTAAGTTCCACTTAAAATATTCAGGTGATTTTCACTAAATGTTTTTTCAAATTTTGCTCTTGGAGCATAAGAAATCCTAGGACTGACCAAGAGGGCTGCTTAGTTACAATATATAACTAAGTCTGCAACAATAGGTCCCTCAAAATTTGTCCTTGTCTATTTCATCATGCTTTCCCAAATTCCACTTCTCCAGATTATTGCTAATGTTTCTATGAGACTGCAGATGTTTATGGACATATATCCATCAATCTATTTTTTGAATAATAACGTGATTATTGTATATGCATTGTTTTTTCAGTTTTTTTTTTCACTCAATGATATATCTGAGATTTTTCAATGTCATATATGGAGGTGCATCACATTTAACCAATCCCCTCCACTTTGGACATTCACTGGTTTCTAACATGTCTACAATTCTTGTATATACATCATTTTGTACATGTGTACATAAATCCTAGAAGAAATACTGGACTTAAGGTATGTAAATTTAAAATTGTGATGGATATTTCCAAATGATAATCCAAAAAAGCTTTTCCGATTTCAATTTAATAGTATATGAGAGTAACCATGTCTGCTCATCATTGCCCACATTAGATGATATAGATCTTAATCTTTTTTATCCATTTGATTAACAACACAAAGAGAGATTTCTCACTGCCATTTTTAACAGCAACTTAAATTAACTTTGTAGTAGTATGTAAATAGTTTCATTAAATAGTAGTCTCCATCATTCTTCTTATGTTTTGATGTTTTATAATCCCTGGATTAGAGAACTTCTATAGAGATTATACTACATAGTTATCAGGCCTTATTAATGGCTTGTGATTATTTGGAATAAAGATACTGGTCTACAAAGTAGGCATACCCAAATAAAGAAGTCTATTTCTAATTCTCCCCAGGTTTATAGCTGAACCAATGCATTATAAATTAAATGTACTGTATCTCACTCTTTTTGAATTAAGTAGTAAATTTTCTCAGGGAATATAATGAAGCACTCCCCCAATTAAGGCCAGACCATGAAGACAGGTCAAGTTCCGTCAAAAAGCCTAGGGGGTAAGGACATAAATCAGAATTGGATGCAGAAGCCATTATCAGATGTCGGAACAGACTTGAATCCAGGCCAGAACAGTTTTAAGAGCAGATGAGAGAGAGGGCAATCTTCTATGTGATTCAAAATGTAAAGGCAAAGAAACTATTTACTTATGCCTTTGCACATAGTAGAATCTCAAAAAATATTGAGGACTGGACTGACATCACAAATGGTGATCTATCCAAAGGGCTAAAGAACTGAAGTATGGAACAGTTGCTCCTTATCTGGGAGTCGATTCTCAACTCAGTATTATAGCTCAAGTAGAGTCAAAATTACATTATAATATACCTTAGCTCATTTGGTGAGAACAGTATACACGGCTTAACAAAGAAAGTAATAAGCTGCAGCATTTGAAAGTAATCATATAGGTTAAAATTATGACTATACCTACTGTTTTTTTCTCCTTTTGAAACTGGGCATTTATATGTAATCACTCATGTATTAGATCTTGCAAAGCTTGTACCCAATGTAAAACCAGATTTTTAATAAATTTTCAATCAAATAACACTCAACATTTCTTAAATATATTCTCATATGGTCTTCCCTGCAGCTTGATGCAGTAAGTGCTATGATTAACTACCTATTTACAGGAGATAAAAATGTAGTCTTTTATCTCATTGGAGGCCTTAAGTATCTAAACATATGTACATACCCACTGACACACACACATACATCTTTCCTAATAAATATTATTCATTATGTAAACTTCAGACAGATCACATGAATATATGCAAATTACCAAGTTTTTAAAGAGCTGCCAGCCTTGAGAAAAGTTGATCCACTTCATGATTACAGTGGTCATGTTATTTTCATATACATATGCAGCAACAATAGTCAGGACAATCACACAAACTTATTTAATAGAATGAAACTCACAGCAGTCACATTTTGGCTAGTATTGACAAGTGGAAGAAGGTTAACCAAGCTTTCTGAATGTAAAGATATTATTTCATCAGAGGGTTCACTGGCCCAATATACCACCTTAAGAAGATATTCTCTTGAAGGATTATTATGATATAATTGCCTGACAGTTGGGTGCCACAAAATTTGCCACAAGGACAACAAAACTTAGAATAAAAGTATTTTCCCAAGTTTCTGAAAGTTTAGAACTATTCCATGTCTTGATTAGAGTGGTAGTTATGGGTCTCTCTGGGGAGTTATTTATTAAAAGTCACTGAACTATAGACTTAAGATTTGTGCCTTCTGTTTAATGTAAATTATTCTTCAACATAATTTCCATCAAGTATTTTTTTCCCTTCGGGAAAAGAAAAGGAACTGCTATTTATCCAAAGCACTTTCTTTGATTTCGGAAATAAGAGCAAATGTTGCTATAATGAGTAATGCTTTTTTCTGGGAATGACAAATATGCAACCAAATTTCCTAATTAGACAAGTGTCATCAGTGATGGCCAGAGCATTTTTTTCTTTTTCCCCTGTGCAGATTTTCCCATAAGAGTTATCTCGTTTGGCTAAGAGTGAGTGGGGTATTAGGAAGCTCCAAGTTATTAAGAAATTATAAAATGTGTTGATGACAAACATGAACTAAGCAGTAGGCCAGATGAAATTTGTGTTAGAAAAACAGGGTTATTTTTCTGTATGGCCTTTCCTAAACCAAACTCCATCTTTCAAAGTTTATTATGAAAGCTGTGTATTAGGGAGGCATTAGAAAAGAGGTGTTATAGAGGCAAAATTTTACTTAAATTCAATTTAAAAAATAATAATGGTATGTATCCCTTGTTACATGCCAGGCATTGTTATGTCATTGGAAATAGAAAGGTAGGCAAAGGGATGCCTGGGTGGCTCCGCAGTTGAGTGTGTGCCTTTGGCTCAGCGCATGATCCCCGAATCCCAGGATCGAGTCCCACATCGGGCTTCCTGCATGGAGCCTGCTTCTCTCTCTGCCTGTGTCTCTTTCTCTCTGTATGTGTTGTCTCTGTCTCTGCATCTCATGAATAAATAAAATAAAATCTTTAAAAAAAATGTAGGCAAGATCAGTGTGGCTCTTTATTCAGAAAACATGTAGTCTGTCAGGAGCCAATGTCATAAAGTGAAAAATTATAATACAGTTCAAGAATGACATAGAGCCCTTGTGGATGGCAGTATAGGCTCTGGACCAAACTGCCTGGTTCAAATCCTAGCACTCACCAACTGCATAGCCTTATACAAGTTGCTTAAATGCCTTGTACCTCCAGTTTTCATCTGAAACTGGAATGGATAAAAAGTGTCTATTCCATAGTTTTGTAAGTTAAGTAAGGTAATATATTTAAAGTTCTTAGAACAGTCTGACAGAGAGCGAGTGCTATGTGAGTAAAAGGGAGACATGTGGCTGCCAAAGGAAAGTGTAATTGGCCAACACTGGCATTGCCCAAATAAGCACCATCCAGGTAACAGTACTTTCCTTAGTCAGTGGTCCACTCTGACAGGTATCCTGATGTTGGCAATGACTGTATCATGATGGCATGAACCACACACTGTCAAGAGTAGCCTTATCCATCTATCTGCTCTTGTGTTAACTCTATAGAAGTCCCTGACAACTTGACTTTCTGTGTAGTAGATATATGTATCAACTAGGTAGATAGATAGATAGATACATACATACATATATACATACACACATACAGAGAGAAAGAGGCAGAGACAGAGCAGAGATAGACACAGAGAGAAATAAAGACAGAATGAGAGACAGATTGTGTGATCATGAAAAACATGGATATGGTCTGCTTGAGAGTCAAATATCATACCATAAATGAACAAAATTTTATTATGCATGAATATTTGTGGGCATAAAATACTTGTGGAAATTAATACACATGCACATGTAAATATATATATATTTACACACACTTATGTAGAATGAAAGAGAACAGGCAACTGTTCAAATGTATGGGTATTTCCTAATTCTTTTTTTCCCCTAATTCTATACTCTGCCTAATAACATCAAGAAAGGTAGAAAATGAAAATGAGGGGAGCCTGGGTAGCTCAGCAGTTTAGCGCTGCCTTCAGCCCAGGGTATGATCCTGGAGACCTGGGATCGAGTCCCACGTGAGGCTCCCTGCATAGAGCCTGTTTCTCCCTTTGTTGTGTCTCTGCCTCTCTCTCTCTGTGTCTTGCATGAATAAATAAATAAATCCTTAAAAAAGAAAATGACAATGATTAATCAATATATTTTAAGAATAATTTTAAGGAAAATTGCATAAGAAAACTTGCCATTAAGTAAAAATTAGTAACAAACAAAACAAAGAAACAAACAAAAGGCAAAAGAAACCCCCTCTCACTTTTACTGGAGACTAGAATTGCTGGCAATGCATCTGGATGTAATACTAATAAGTGTCAAGTTATGTGATTTCAAATACCACAGAATCCAGGTGAAGAAATTATCTATTTCTTTTTTTTAATATTTATTTATTCATGAGAGACACAGTAAGAGAGGCTGATACATAGGCAGAGGGAGAAGCAGGCTCCCTGAGGGGAACCTGCTGTGGGACTCGATCCCAAGACCACAGGATCATGCCCTGAGCCAAAGACAGATGCTCAACCACTGAGCCATCCAGGCATCACAGAAATGATCTATTTCTAGGATTTTTGGTTCACACCTAAAATAATACTGCATGTATCTATGAGATTTTGCTAATAAGAAACTGCATGTATTAAATTATATGTGTTGATTTCTCTTTTTCCTGGTTTATAATTTTATCTCATAGAAGTCTACATGCCCTTTGGTAGAAACTTCCAAGCAATAATTAATCATGTTGTCTTAAAACACTATTGGCTGCTTTGGGTTTCTTAAGTTGTGATATATTAGACTCCTATTAGCAAAATCATCAAGAGAAAAATACATAACTCTATTTGATTTGCTATATAGAAATTCCATAATGAATAATTAAAACATTCCCACCAGGACTTCTGGTTTCAGATGGCAGAATGAAGCATGATTTCAAAAACCTTCCTCGCCACAAACCTAATTACAGTAAGCGAAGGAAGAACAGAAATGCCCAGCTGCATTCAAGCAAAGAAAGAAGCTGATAGGCATTTAAGAAATAAATGCTTCTATGTATCTATACTCTTTAATATATAAAAAAGCACATAGTTCAATTCCAATATTGATGATATTAAAATAACCTCAATATTAGAAATATCTACTTCCTTTATACCAATACACACACACACACACACACACACACACACACACACATACACAGACAAATATCATTATGATTCTTAATAAGGAAACAAGAATTAGTCACATTTTAATCAAGAATTTAGTAATAATGTGCTATAATTTTTACTGCTTTGCAGGTATTTGATCATTTAATCAGATAAGAGAAAGATAAAGATATAAAAACAGTATCAGGAAATGCATTTATCATTAATCTTAGGTAATGTGATTATTCCTCAAGCAAACCTAATACTATCAATTTTTTTTTTTAAATTTTTTATTTATTTATGATAGTCACAGAGAGAGAGAGAGAGGCAGAGACACAGGCGGAGGGAGAAGCAGGCTCCATGCACCGGGAGCCTGATGTGGGATTCGATCCCGGGTCTCCAGGATCGCGCCCTGGGCCAAAGGCAGGCGCCAAACCGCTGCGCCACCCAGGGATCCCAATACTATCAATTTTAAAATATATTAGGAACACTAAGATAATTCTTCAATTAAGTGATAAATAAAATTTTCATTTAAATGCAGAAAATAGGGACACTTGGGTGGCTCAGCGGTTGAGCGTCTGCCTTCAGATCAGGGTGTGATCCTGGAGTCCCAGGATCGAGTCCCACATAGGGCTCCCTGCATGGAGCCTGCTTCTCCCTCTGCCTATGTCTCTGCCTCTTTGTGTCTCTCATGAATAAATAAATAAAACTTTTAAATAAATAAATAAATACATGTAGAAAATATATTAAGAAAACAATTTCCAAATTAAGCAAAAATATAAAATATTTGCTATAAACCTAAAAAAATCAAATCACTTATGTGCAAAAAATTTAAAATTCTATTACATACCATAGTATATTTAGGTGAATGAATAGATATGCCATATACTATAAAAGGAAGACATGAGAGCATTAAAAGATCAAATTGTACAAAGTTAATCTATAAGTACAATGTAGTCCTAATTAAAATACCCATAGAATAATTTGTATGTATCTGTGAAAATGAATAAAATGTACATCTAAATAAAGGACTCAGAGAAACTTTTTGAAAATAAAGATTAAAGACAGGAGAATAGCCTTTAAAGGTACATGACTCATTATAAAATTATAATTATTAAAATTATTTTTGAGCAAGAAGAAATGGATTTATAGTATATGGAAGAAAATTAGAAAAATTTAGAAATATAACCAACACATATGGAAATTAAATCCATGATACAGCTAACATTTCAAATCACTACAGAAACAAGAATTATGCAGTCATTAGTGTTGGGACTACAGACCCAGCTGACTAGATTTTTTATACTATATATACCTGTTTAAATTACATATTTGCATGACTTTATGTATGCATATTATATATGTGGGTTGTGTGTATGTATATGTGTGTGTATTTTACTTCTTACCCTTAAATATAAAAGTAAATGCAAAAAGCTTAGAAGAAAGTCAAGCTAAATTTATTCACAATCTTTTAGTGGGAGAGCCCTTTTAAGTAGGTCTAAAAATCTAGACAGCTCAAAAGAAAAAAATGTTAAATTTTACTACACAAATATTTTGTTTTTTTACACAAATATTTTAAACTTCTGTTTGTCAAAAATGTCATAAAGTCAGAGCATATAAAATGAATTGGAAGAGTATATACAATGGTATTCAGATACCGATGCCATTTCCTTAATTTACAAGGAACTCAAGAAGGTCAGTAAAAAGACATAGAATCCAGAATTTTTAAAAAAAACTCAAAGAACAGTAAGTTTCTAGAAAAAAATACATGCATGATGGATAACTGTAATTTGACTTATTTCATAATTAAAGAAATATATAACAAAAACAAAACAATGAGATCACATATTTCACAGCACAGATTTGGAACTTCAGCAAAATATCTAGAACTTTAGCAATCAAAGTGCTTAGAGAGGTTATGAGAAAAGACAAACTCAGGTACTTGTTAAAGTATAAATGTGTGGATCATTTTGGGCAAGTTGGCTATCCAAATATCACAGAAAACTCAGGATTATTTCGATCTTGGATTAAAACTCTTAGATATTTATCCTTAGGTTCATAAAGATATATGCATAATAATGTTCATCAATCATTGTTTGTATTAGCAATGAAAGTATCCAGCAAGAATGCACTGATCAGTGACATTATCATGTCATAACTTAATCAAGATACAAAATAATCTTGTATTTCAATAATAAAAAATACACTATTGCTATTAAAAGGAATGAGGCAGAGCTATAAGAGAAATAGAAAGGTAGAGAACTATGGGAATGAGGAAGGAATCCAAGGAAGCAAGTTGGTAGCTGCGTATCTATAATGATATCTATCTATCTATCTATCTATCTATCTATCTATCTATCTATCTATCTGCAAAGATAAAGACGTATATGTAATATTCCCTAGGACAACCGGCCAGAAATATTAGAAGTAGAAAGATTTGGAAAGAGGCAACAGGACACAAGATAAAAGATGTTCACTTTTCTTTTCTAGCTTTCCAACCTATTAAAATTATCTTAACATGCACACATATTTTGATTTTATTTTATTGTTTGTTGTTTGTTAAAGACATTATGTTCACTGTGAATTATGGACCATTTTTGTTCCTCTTTATATTTCATAATATTAAGTAGAAACACATTAGTTAATATGATGTTTGAAGTTATTTTTCCAAATAATCAATTATCATCCTAAAGGAACTAAACTGTCCCACATCTGTAATACTAAGTTTCATCTTAGACAACCTTGTCCTAGAGCAGACCATAAGCTTTGTCCCAGGATGGAAGGGTTTTAGTTCTACCCAACTTTATGGTCCCTGTACCATCTACTACAGTAGATGCTCAGGGCAATTTTGTCAAATGAAGACATTTTAAGATTGAGTTAACTTCTCATTTATTTTATATGGTGTAAATTAATTGAAATTTGCCTACAGAATTTTCTGTTGCATATACAGAAATCCATCCCTAGAAACATTTGTAAATAAATTGGTTATCTCTAAAATGAACCAATCCTAACTCAACTGATGGTTCAATCTACAAAAGTAAAACAAATAATCAACTGTGTTAACTAATAAGAATACTCATCCCTAATTCTTAGCCACAGTTTTATGACAATTGTTTTTAAATCCCCTTACTTTTAAAAATGTTTAAAATGAACAGCTAGACTCATAGAAATAAACACGAATTCACTGGGTAGATTAACAAAAAGAAAATGGAAATTAAGAAGTTCTGAAGGCTATTAGAATTTAAGTCACTCATAACAATAAGTTAAATTTGATTCTTTTAACTGAAGTACGAAGATAAAATGGATAACACAGAGCTAAGTAGATTGTAAGGCACAACATGCAATAGCACTTGCAAAATGTCAGAGTAGGATAAGAGAAAGCTGGCCAGCTGGCCTTAATTATACATTAAGGGTTAAAAAATGGTGCAGGCTAAAGAAACAGGCATGAAATAAGGAGCTGTGTAAAAGATGGAGTTGGAGAAAGTCATTCTCTGCTTCCCCCTCAACACAAGTGAAGAGAGAGGAGCTTTGGAAGTACCCCTCAAGAGCTTAGTGTCCTCTCCCTGAGATAGTAGGGCCAAATGGACTGTTTGGTTCCTACTCAGGAAATGCAGAAGATCAAGTGTGCAGCTGATGAGATGCTTTGGGCACAAAGTGTGGATGCATTGAGATTGAACTGTACACTGACTTTGGAGCCAAGAATGCATATCTTCCATGGACAAGATGTGGAACAGAAGAGATGGAACAGGAGCCTGGCTGAAGCCTCCTTGACTAGGAGAACCCCTGGGAGGCTACTGAGACGCCTACAAAGAGAATTTACAGACTGCACCTCCTAGGGGCAAAGGAGGGAGAAGACAGCTGCAGAAAGACACATCATCAATGTCATAGTCCTGCTCGCAAGTATTCCCAGTAGAGGTCTCTGAAGGCATTGAGAAAGTTCTCAGGCAAGAAAGAGAGTTGGTACTTGACCTCATTTCAAGACAAAGGTCAAATAAGAACTCCCTTGCCTTTCTCACCTCTCCTCTTCTCCATTCCTCACTTTGACAGGAGAAAGGGGTCAGAAATGAGAGTCCACAGGCTGAGGAAGGAGGTGGACTGCTGGAGGGCAAAGACAGAAAGGACCATCATGTTTCCCTCCCTACTGTCAATAGTGTATTCTTCTGTAGACTTGAGCTGGAGGAAGGGACACAATTTAATGTTAATCTACATTTTTATTAAAGATTCATTTTTGGATAGGAACTGCGCATTCTCATTTCTAAAACCAGCCTCAATTTACTACTTAAAGTCAACCCTGAATCCCTGTGACCTCAATTAGGAGGAAATTGGAGCTCAGAGAGTTTAAGATTTTTGTTTTTTGCCAACTGCTACTTAACTCATTAACAGAAAGCTAAGACTATCAACTGTATGTCCATTATGGTATTGTACCCCTTTTTAAAAATAAAGAGTGATTTGATTTGACATTTTTTTCTAGAGTAGTGGAGTTAAGAGTGAAAAGTTCCCATGGCCTTAGGTCTACCGCAAATATGTGTGGCTATAATAAAGCCTGTTGATGAACTGCATAAATTAACTTTCATTTTCTGGAGACAGTAAATGCAGTGTTTTATCTGACTATATGCACCAGGAACAAAGTTGTATTTTATAGCATTCCTTTTATGCATAACCCCACTTGCATATTATTAATATTTCTTTACTGGATTCAAAGTCTTGGAAGTGATTTTGCCTGAAATGTTTTAGTTCAATATTCCCTTTGGGGAATTAGTTTCAGCCTTAATTAGCTTAATTGACAAGGCAACCAAAAGACTTCAAATGAGAGGAAAACAAGAATAGTGAGGGAAAAAAGTATCTTTATAAAGAGACTCAGTGTATTGCAAGTATGAACAAATCCAGAACACACATACTACTGTTTACTTCACTACAATGCATGCATATAGTCAATCTTACCCCATGCAGTTATGTTTTTCCCTGAAATGTTTTGAATAAGTTATTATTATGATTCCTAACCCAAACTTTTGAAAGAACAGCATCATCTTAAATAAATGCTTCTGCGCTTCACATGGCGAGAATGTATCATAAAAGTTTACATTCTCTCCTTCTTGAGGGCGGCTATTACAACAGGTTTTGTTTGGAGAAATAAACTGAAAATTTAATTCTGTTCCCACTCTGTACTCCTCCCAAAGTAAACCATTTGAGTCGTAATTCCATCCATGCTCCCTTCGGACGTGGTTCATGAATTTCAGAGGTAAAATCTTTGTCATAGCCTTGGGAACTGTGTGGAATCCACATAATTTACTATTTCCTGTGATTCGTCAAAATGCCATTCTTCTCAAGAGGCTACTTTTTCCCTATCATGAACACACACACACACACACACACACACACACACACATCCTATTGATAATAACTTTAATTATCACGAATATACAAAATAGACTATAATTTAAAAGAATTATAAGTGTGCTTAGTTTTATTAAATTAAAAAAAACTAAAGGGTAGTTCCTAAACTACCCTTTCTCCTATCAATTTTCGTTTGCATGCTGCATGCAACAAATGGAACCTATTTATTATGAGTACCTAAAAACTACAGGCCTAGAATGACACTTACATACCCATATATCTGTCACTTGAGGGATATTAACTTGCATTAAATTTGAAAGTGCTACAAAGTTAACACTTTTTTTCATAAAAAAAAAGAAAAAAATCTCAAAGAATTTCAGATCTCATTTTTAAAAGAAAATGAAGCAAACTGCAGGAATTGCCATGATGTTTATGGCTTCCCCATTTTCCATCTCTCTTATCAGCCTCCAAAGTCCTCATATTTCCTTTTGGGCACCAAAGGAATTCCCAACATTCTTGGTGAAACTCCTTTTTCATGTAGCTGAAGGCATTAACTGAAAATCTACCACTAGGCTTTCTAGAACACAAAGAGAAGGAAAACCTGAAATATGGCAAGAACTTATTTCTCATATACTCTTAGTTAGAAAGTTATAGCCAACAGCTTTTGAGGTGTTATGTTTGCAGGCCAAAGGAATGCTTTTATGTAATATCTTTTTTATGCACTAAGAGCATCAACTCTACAATATCAAACATTAGCTGTTCTAGAAGCCAAGGAAAATTTTAACTAAGTTGTCTATAAAGAAAGACCTGAAAATATGCCTCTGCCAATGCTCATTAATAATCTTCAAATTGACCAATCCAAAGATAATTCTGATGTTCTACAAGATTTAATTGCCTTCACTAGAATTCACAGGACATCAGAAACGATCAACAAAACCAAAGCATAAACTGGAAACAAAATGTCATGGTCTTATCATTTTGCCATATTCAAAAGCATCATTTGGCTGCTTCAGCACACACACAAATACTATGTGCTGGGTCTTCTGCTGGTGTTTTTATGTTGTGTTCCCCTAAAGTAGCAGCAAGCAAGTAATGGTCTTTTGGATTGAGAGTTCATTTATATTAATATGGGCAAATCCAGGTATGCCTAAATTTCTGTTTCTTAAACACGGCTGCACTCATAATCCCAGTCAGCAAATTTGCAAAATGGACTTAGATAAGAGGTCTAAAGACACATAGAAAAACAATCAACATAAAGGTAATTTTTAGTTTTTAACTGTGTCCTATTCTTTTGATAAAAGAAGAATGACACAAATTTAACATATCTTCATTTTTCCATTCTCTGTTTCAAAAAGCTGTCTTCCTCCAGCTCCGTGTACAGTCTGGAGGTATGATCAACCCATTTTTCTAATTACTTTGAAACATTCTCTTTCTCCAAATAAATCATTTTAACTATGCCATCAACATCTGTGTCAGGACTTCAATCAAACCTCTTTCTTTAATGGTTTCCTCTGGCCACGGACTGTCAGCCTGTCCCTTAAAACGTCAGACCCACACACAAGTCTGGTACCATGCATTTTCAAGGAGACCCTAGTAAGTTCCATTAGAGCATGATGAGCTTTACATTTGGATGAGAAAACCACATGCAAGTCAAGTAAAACACACAGATGAAAAGAGCTGTGTCCTGTGAAAGGGCTTCCCAAGGAGGGAAGCATTTGATGTCTTTTAGAGGAATCCTCATAAAAGCAATAGGAGAAATCAAGGTTTTAGGTAACACATAACCGAAAGCAAAAATGGTGAGAAAGAAAGAGTGGAAGAAAAAAATACCCCTCTTCCTTCAAAAATGTTAGAATATAAGACGTCCTGTTACCAGACGTTCCTCACTCAAGAAAATTTAAATCTGTAGCGTTTCTGTGATGGAAGTAGATAAAATCACGAGTTTTCAAGAGACAGCTTATTCATTCTCCATCTTTCTGCTCCTCTCACAAGGAAAAGCACAGACAGGTCTGTCAGGTAGAATTCATTGAACAAAGCATGCAAATTGCAGCCCCTTCGTTCATGAGATCATTTAAAATAATAAAGGAAGTCCAGATGAATGAGGAAACCCCAGGCAATAGCTCACTTCCACCATAACTAACAAGTTGGCCTTGAAGGAAAATAGTACAGCAGTAATTTAACTTGAGGGTTTTTAACAAGACAAATATTGCTGCCATCACAGTTGGCTAAGTGGTGTTTGCAGGATGGTTGAAATTCGACATTTGATAATTAACAATCATACCGCCCTTTGAGAGAAGACTTGCAGAGTTGAAGCTCCTGCAGACAACTCCACAGGTACTGAGCCCGGAGATAAGAGACAATAGCCATGGTGGGAGGGGTGGGGAGGTTGTTTCTGGAGAAGTCCTTTAAGGAGAATAAGATTGCAGTAACTTATTTTATTTATTTCCTCTGTGATTAAGAGTTGACAAATTTAAATTATCCTTTTGGGGAATAAAGAAAGGGAAATACATACACGAAAATCCTTTGCTTGAGCTACTTCCAGAAAAGCAACAATCACCATCTCAATTCCATACCCTGTGGTTTAAGTGCCAAATACTGGCAGCAAATACAAAAGAGAAATGTTACCTTTCTAATGGGTAGCCTGGTTGCACATAATAGCTAATTGATTTTGGACTGCATTTAAGACATTAGCCTCAACAAAGGGAATACCATTTATAGACACAATAGTCCTTATGAAACTAAAAATAGCAGCCATGATTGGGAACTTGCTCTCTACCAGCAATTCCCAAAAGGAGATTCAGAACTGCTGAACTGAAACAGAACCAAGGACAATCTTAATTTGCCCTTGTTTAGTTAAGGGAAATGTAAGTTTTTAGGAGACAGTGTCTTATATTTTCTAGGAATCAAACAATTGCTCTTGTGTGATAAAGCTCTATAAACCACAGTGTACTGTGATAGTATTCAAAACTATTTAGCACTCCATGGGGTCTAGGACAGTACCTGGTTTCCAGCATGCCTTCAAAAATAATGGATGGATAAAAATGATAAGAAAAGGTTTCATTGTATAAACACAAGGGCGTTTGGTTTCTTTGCTTTAGTGAAATGACTGAAGAAAGGAAGAAGAAAGACAGGGAAAGGGAAAGAAAGGAAAAGGAAGGACAGAAGGAAGATGCACAGGAAGGGAGGAAGGAAGAGAGAAAATGAGATTTCTTCCATCTGAGATCAGCATTGGCAATAGTAGACATGGGAAAAAGATCTGGGTTCAAATCCCAACTTTGCCAGCCATCACTGCATGACACACTCCCCCATGCCCATATCTGTGAAATGGGGACACAGCTTATGTATGGTTGCAGCACTATTGTAAGTGCATCACTGTAATAAAGAACAAGAACAATGGAGACAAAAGGACTTGCCTGCTGCCCATTCCACTAGGTATTATAGCAAAGTAGGCAATGGGAAGGATGGTCCCATCTCAAATCTAAGCTCTGGCACTTACCAGCTGTGACTTTAGCATCCAAGTGGAAGAAAAGTTAAATTTATACCATTATAACTGATTCTTTGTTTTGTGAAGGAACAACTAAAAATTGAGGTGTTTTTGAGGAACAAAGAGTGAGAACCAACTTTCCCCGGTGCTTTCAATTCACCAATATCACGACCAAGACATAAGTGATGATCCACTAGGGAAAATAGCATCTACCTTTGAAATTAGGAAAAGCTTTTCCCTGGATTGATATTATATACAAAAGAAAAACTCTTTCCTAAAAGGATACATACATTAGAATTTTACAGTCAAAGGGGGCTTAAAGGAGACCTTCTCCAACTCTTCCTAAAAGCACAAATTATTTCTACAATGTGTGAAAACTCCCTGATTAAATCACAATTTGTAAATTTTAACATGTACTTACCTATGCAACTTGTCAAAATAGGAGTAAGACATAAGGTTCAAGACTATCATATCTTAGACAACTATGGAAATAAATTACTCACACACTTGATAATATCCCAGGCATACAGCTAATCAATACATTGTTTTTGTTACATAAACCTTAAGTTAGCCAATTATCTTACTGTGATCTTTGAAGATATACTTTAAAAGACCTTGTTTTTCCCCCAGTGATTCCTAACTTTCAAATAGAAATGACACAAGAACACAGATTAGCATACAACAATGGGTAGAGCAAAAGGAATTTTTTTTTACATATTCCAAATCCCAAAATTAATCATCTAAAAACATACTAACTCCCACCAATAAAAGATTCACCACTTTCCATCCATTGGTAATGGCTTACAAAGTTGATTTTATAATGGTCAGCTTCTCACTATACCTACGAGTGATAGAACTAAGTTTCAAATCCCCACGAATAAGTGATTAAGTCTATGGCAAAGAAACAAGTATCTACTTTCTGTTCACATTTGAAGCCTCCATTCTTGGAAATGACTCAGAATTCAGTACAGTCTCTTCTCAATTATTACCATGAAAATGCATTTTCCTATCACACCAGAAATTGTTATTACTTTCAGATGTCTTGAGGGTCACCAGCTACCCCAATTATAATCCCCAAAATGCTATTTTACCAAACGCATGATGTTTTATGAAGATTTAATAAGAAGGATGAAGTTACATAGACCAAGAGGGAAAAAAAAACCTCTTTGCTTTTAATCCAATTAAATGAAATCCAATTAGCACTGTTTAACATGGTCCCTAAAATGATGAGCTAAATTCTTCATTCCCAGAATGAAAATAGCTGTAGTTTACTTCCTTGTTTGAGGGTAATAATTATTTTAGGTGGTAGGAGCTGGAAAACAATAATTCTATATACATTAAATAGGCAGAGATCCATACAGAATTATAAACTACTTAAGATGAATATATTCTACTACTTAGTTAAAGAGAGTAACAAAATGGGAAGCCAAGGAGAGCTGGCATGGTCTAGGGCCATAACAGAGCAGGGGTCATTGTGCAACATTCTAGTCTCTGATGGATTCCTGAAGAGCAGAGCAAGCTCAGGCAAATCACCTCACTTCCCTGAACTTGGCCAAACTGGGTGTTTGTTACATGGCTTACTAAATATAAATGAGTGGGGCTAGAGAGGGATAATAGAATAGAAATACTTAGAAAGGTAAAAATGTTTTACCTGAGACTGTCGGTATGGAAAAGAGTATGGATTTTACAATTAATATAGACCTGCACTCAAAAACACTCTAATGAGTAAAAGTGGGCAACATGACTTAATTTCCTCGAATCTCTTTCTAAATACAAAGGGTAATAATATATACTTCAAAGAACTAGTTGAAAACAAATGAGAGAACATATGAAACATTTTGATTGATTCTTTAGTATTTCTTAACGTCACTTTTATGAACTTCCTAGTTATAAACTTACATATATCATAATGAAGTATTTTACCACTTACTTTATACATGCCTATGTATGAAAGCACTGTTTGTTTGTTTGTTTCCCTCTAATGAGCCAAAAGGATTATTGCCAGTGGTTAGCTCTTCCCATTCTCTACAAGGGTAGCATGGCACTTAGGACAATGATATCTCACAGATGGCAAACTAAGACATAGAAGAATACGATTAAATTAAAAATATGATTAGAAAGCATCAAATAAAGATAGTTTTTAATCTATTCAAAAAGGATTCATCTTATTCTATTTCTTAAAAAGATATATATAGTAAGAAATGATAAAAAAAAAACACAAAATATACTTTATTTGCTATTATTTCTGTTATACCGCTAAAACATAGATACAATTATCTTGGTAAACAAACAAAACAAAACAAAACAAAGCACATAGAGGAAATGGAGATCCTTGACATCTAAAACATAGACTTAGTTTTAGGAGACGTAACAAGAGCAGCTTTGTGTTTGATATGATGGATTTGGGCAAAAGGTATTCCTCTCTTTTAAGGACATTTGACTTTTGAACAGAAGGAAAGAATTGGCATTTTGCCAAATCTCACTAGTACAGACTTGGAGTTAACACTCTAAAGAATATGAAGAAGAGGCAGATTTTGAGACACATTCAACTTCCAATTGATCTGGCCATGAAAGAAGGTATTCCCTCCATTCTCAAAATTGCCCTTTAAGTCAAGAGAGCATTTTAATACACGTTGGTGAAAAAAGACTTAACAAATCTCATTCTGTCATAGGGGGGTGGGGATAGCACCCCAGTGGTGATGCAGAGCAGTCAAAAAGGGGAAAATATTTTGGAAAAATTAGTGAGGGGAAGACAGTCTTCATGGGGTTGAGGCTTGTGCATTAGGCTCCTTAGCTAGAATGACACCACCTTTGGTTTCATTTTCTGCTTCTGCCATCTAGAAATTCTTAGCAATTTTTGAATAAGAGGCCTCACATTATCATTTTGCACCCCACTCTTCAAATATGTAACCAGTCCTGGGGGAAGACAGACAAATTCCATGACATTTGTCCCTACATGTGGTTGACATCTCTCTGAGGATTGAGCCTATCGCTTGGAGACTGTTGCTCTGACAGAAGCAGTTGGTCAGTAGACCTGTCCTCAGCAAAAATGCAAGATAATGTTTATGTCCAGCTCTATCTCTTCTTGCACCATTTCTTGCCTTGGTGGTCATCTTCTTAGGTACTTATTTTTCTCTTGCAAGCAACAAAATATGCTCCCCCACCTCCCCCAGAACATCATCTGAAATCAGAGCTCTGTATTATTTTGTGATTCTAAGTCAACATTTCATCTCTTCTCAAGGCATTTCTACTTCAGGCCTTCCTCTAATGTATTCATTTTCCCCTCCTCTCTGTAAAAGGAATTTCTGGCATCTCTGATTTGTCAAGAATATATGATTTTCGATAGAGGCTCTTGCTCAAAATCTTAGAACTGCGGTTGGGAGGCAACAGTTTATTTAATACCACCGCCTCCCTGCCCTCCACTAGAAAGATGTGACTTTTCTGACAACATTATCCTGTTCTTAAAAAAAAAAAAAAAAGAAAAGAAAGAAAGAAAGAAAGAAAGAAAGAAAGAAAAGAAAAGAAAAGAAAAGAAAAGAAAAGAAAAGAAAAGAAAAGAAAAGAAAAGAAAGAAAAAAAGAAAAGAAAAGAAAAAAAAGAAGAGAAAAGAAAAGATAAGGTTTACTTGAGGCCTATCTATTTCATAGGGCTACTAGGAGTTAAATAACAGCCATGAAGCTCTCTCTTCTCCCATTGCTTAATAATCATGATTAATGACTGCAACACAGTGCTCTTCAGCCATTTTTGGACAACCAGAGATCAGAAACTCAGATCAGAAATTTTGTATCCGTGAAGACCTGCAGCCACTTCCAGGCACTCACATCACACAGGAAATACTGACAGAGAGAAAAAGTGATCTCTTATTAGGCACACTCCAAAGCCCTTGCCTCCAAGATTTTTCCATTTGCAAATGCCATTTGTCTTAGTCTTTCCTCAGCCAGACAAGGATAATGATGTGAATTCAGTGTTGGTGAAAAGGAACTTTAGGTCTAGAGCTTGAGGAACGAGGCCTCCCTACTCATCTCCAGAAGAATTATGGCAGGAGGTGTAGAGAAAGCAAGGTTCCCCCACTAACCTATCCCTTTACACCCTCTTGCCTGGGAGGAATCATAGGCAAGGAGAGAACAGCAAGAGGGAAAGGATGGCAAGGAGCCTCCCAGCCTGCAATGGCTGACCTTTCAGTGGGGTTGGCCAACAAAGATGCCAATTAGTCGTAAGTGTAGCAGGGACAAACAGGGGAGGCACTCATTTGAAATTAGCAAGGAAAACACCCCCAAGAGTCATATCAAAATTGATGATGCTGGTCTACTGATCCACAGAGGGGTGACAAAGTTGGCTCTGAACTACACTGGGAGTATTGACTCATGGTTGATATAGTGGTTATTTAATAATTATATATTTAAAAGGCATCAACCATGCAAAAACAAAAATCTCATGTACATATGTAATAAGAAGTAAGAAAGGAAGGAAGGCAGGCAGGGCAGCCAGCTGGCACGGGGGCTGTATACTGGACCAGTATAATCTACATAAATAGACCAGCAACTTTTAAATATTAGAGTGCATCAGAATTAACTGGAGAGCTTCAAAAACACAAGTTGCTAGGGCCCACCCACAGAGTTTCTGATTCTGTAGGTCCAAGGAGGAGTCTGAGAATTTGCTTTTCTAACAAGTTCCCAGATAATGCTGAAGCTACTGGTCCAGGCATCACACTCTAAGGACCACTACTCTAAATCTTCATAGGAGAGAAACTATTCTATAGTGTACTGAGGACATAGTGTTGTGCTGATGGCAAGCCAATTAGTCTTTTTTGTGTCTCAGTTGACATCAATCCATAATGTATGAAACATTTTACTTGCTTTTATATAATTTGCAGGTGAGGTATAAAATACATCCTAAGACTCATTTACGATATTTAAGATGCTGGATTGATATTCCATATTTTAGCTGGCACATATAAAGGAATGCAAATCAAAGACAAAACAGATGTGAAGCTTGTTCAAAAAAGCTTGAAGAAGGCCAAAAAAGCTTGAAGAAGGCAGAGGTAAGAGCACAGACCAAGGGAGGTAGGTTTTGTTCCCAGCTCCTTCCATCTTTAACTGGCCTTAGATCTTGGGCCTATTATTGAATAGAGGAAGAACTCTGTTTTCTCATCTCAAAAATGGGAAGGCCAAAATAAAAGACTTAAGTCCCTTCCACATGTACCATTCTAACCTAGGTTATCAGGTACTCAGTGGACTTGTTTTTCAAATAGTTAGTTCTTTCCTAAAACTAGAGTGATCAGATACTATTTTGTACCATAAATGTAATTTAGAAAAGATTGACCTTGCGAAATATGTCCCTTAACTATGACCCTGGAAACACTGAACATTGGTAGAGATGAGCAGTACTGTGAAGTTGCTTTGCATCTATGCTTTAGGTTTATAAAGTGACTCTACCATTACATCAGCCCTTGGTTGTGTGCAGCTACATCTAACATCAGAACACACAGCAAAATATACAACATAATTTTCCTGGCATATTCCTAAGACTGTGGATCACTCAAGCTATGCAGTGGCCGTTTCTCTAATAGGAAAAACAGTTTTGATTGACTGGGAGAACTTTCCCACATTTTTTTATCAGCTAATTCTAGGACGATATGCTGGATTGCTAGAAGTTAATACTGTGATCACAATGTTTTCATTAAGTTATAAACATCTCTGTAAATGTCCCTCAATTTTAGAATTGTAAGCATTTCACAATAAAATTACAGTGATCGCACTTTCAAAAACACAGTTTCAGATTTTCTAAAGCTATGCTTTAACACATCAAATAGTGTTAGAAGGCTAGAGAAAGGAAGAAGGTACATGGAATCTGATCTTAATTTCTTTCTAATTATTTAAATCCAAAAGGATCATGATCATACCACTTTTTCTTCTCTTAAGACTGAACAACCCAAAGGCAAAGTAGACAGCATCAAGTCTGGGTTTGAATATCTTTATTAGTAGTTATCAGCCTGTTAGTGTTCATCTGAGTTTACCTTTGGCAATTTGCTAAACTTTCTGAGCTTCAGTTTCCTCCTCATAGAGGGACTAATAACTTCCTTGTAGAATTACATGAGGGGATGCATATAAAGTCACTCCGATGATACCCAACACATGGCAGCTGATTAATAAATTATAGAAGTGGTTATGCTTCTTAGAAGGGCTCAGCCTTCCTAGAAGGCAGTCCTCTAGTCTAGTACTAAAATCCCTGCCATCCAGGATGGTCAGGCCCTCAAGCTGTGAACACAACTTCACAAGCTGGCTGTGCCTTTCTTCATGTAGAACTACATATGAAAAATCAGTATTGGCATGTCAGCAGACCTCAATATTCTGTTTCATTTTAATACCTGCATTACAGTTTTATGTGAAGGATGACTTTTGGTAAGTGTGATGCCTTGCTAACAAACATAAGTGCTATATTTTATTTTGGATCAGAAAGCATCTTTGAGCAAAATAGGTTATACATGCCCACAAAAGTATATTGACTCTTAAGCCTGAGAAAATTAACAGAAAGCCTGTTTCAAACTGTGCTTACCACACAAAACATGAAGAAAATGTCAAAATATTTTTTCTTACTTGTTTGAGCACTATTTTTAGATGATTTTTGAATAGAGAACACATATTTGTTAAAGACACCGAATTCATACCAGATGGAGGCTTCACTATGAAGTTATGGGATGCAAAAAGATCTGGTTTTCCTTTGTTAAGAAAAACCAGAAAGCCTGGTCAGCTGAAAAATCAAGGTTATTCAAGCCCAGGCTTAAGAACCTCCATGAATATTTTATAATAATTTTTAATACATTTAGAACACAGCTCCCTTCAAAAATAAAGCAGAATAAAAAAACAAAATCAAAGAGGAGGCAGGAGGCGGCAGGGAGGAAGGAAGGGAGGAGTTGAGAGGAAGGAGAGGAGGGCCTGTAGGGAGAAGAGAGGAGGAGGGAGAGAAGGGGTGAGGAAGAGGGGAGAAGGAAGGTTAGGAAGGAGTGGAGGGAGGGGGAGGAGGGCTAAAAAGGGAGGAGGAAGGAGAGAAGGGAAGGAGGGAGAGGGAGAGGTCTTCGCATAGTTCACAAATGTACTTTTTTGGTCTCTTTTTACTCCATTTAAACTCTTCCCCGTGAAAATGCATCTCCCCCGTGGAGCTGAGTTGGGTGGCTGCACGGATTTGGCTTTGGAATGCTCACACTTCAGACGTGACAGACGTTGTACAATGAATGGGCAGTCCCAGAGTTACGAGTTTCTCCCACATACCAAATACATTAAGTAGCAGTGGAGTGCTTGGAAGAGCCTTGGCACTGGGCCACTCTGTAACAGGAACTTGCTTGGCAAAGAGCAGCTTTAAGCACATTTGCTATGTGCATATTTGTAGCAATTTCTTTCCCTTTTAGCCTCTTGAAACTGACATGGGTGGCCAGTTTTTTGAGGATGTCCACCACTGAACAACATGCAAAAGCCAGACCTTCTAGAATTTGCTACAGAGGCTCTGTCCACAATATCTACAGATTCTTTCCCTGATCATGCCAACATGCATTATATGGATACCTACCACATGAGATCCTCCTCTGTGGTGAACTGAGACTTAAAATACTGTATTAACATTTATCACTGGAGATTAAATCAAAACCAAGAAGGAGGTAACTATTGTCTGCTCTATCACAAAACTGGCAAAATCAGATATGTTAGGCTTTTGTGGGAAGCACCTATAGCACTGATCAAGCAGTCTAATTGTAGCAGTTAACCATTAAAAAAATGTCAAACATAACTAAGAAGCAGATTTATTTTCCAGTTTGTTAACAGCAAAAAAGGCAGACCTGCAGTCAGGAGGATAATGCTTGCTATTAAAACGTAACTGATGAATGCTACAAAAAGAGTATTTGTCATCAAACAA